>NC_142937.1:74021668-74114168 GCF_046866305.1 Octopus bimaculoides | reverse complement strand
GGACTGAACCTGGAACCATATGGTTGGGGAGCAAGCTTCTTACCAAACAGTTGTGCCTGCATCTTGCATGTTGTTTTTATATCTTTTAAGGGTGAGGCTGGAAGGTACTTGTTGTAATCCAATGTCAGACTGTTATAATGTCCATTCTGGCATTACAGTATAGTTAGTTAGACAAGTAAGACATGACTATCTATGACTGACTACCATGACTTCTTGACATCACAGTATTTGTAATGACTACACATACCACTCATCATGTGAGAGGGGTGTTCCATTATTATTATTATTATCCCCATAACAGTAATAAAGGTGCTAGACTGAATTTCTTACCTTTTCTAATAATTCTTTCTACTATAGGCACAAGACCTGAAATTGTGGAAAAGGAACTCTAGTGGATTACATCAACCCCAGTACTCACCTAGTGTACTAATTTTATCTACATTGAAAGGATGAAAGACAAAGTTAGCCTTGGCAGAATTTGAACTCAGAATGTAAAGAGTGAGAAGAATGCTGCTAAGCATTTCGTTTAGAGTGCTAACGATTCTGCCAGCTCACCACCTTTTTGCCTTTTTATTAATCTTTTCTGCTAATAGGCACAGAGCCTGAAAGTTTGGAGGAGGGGCTATTCAATTATCGTATGACATTGCCTCCAGTACTTGACTGGTACTTATTTTATCAACCCCAAAGGAATTACAGACAAAGTCGACCTTGGCAGAAATTGAACTCAGAACACTTAGCCAAAAGAAATGCCATTAAACATTTTTATCCAGTGTGCTAACAGTTCTGCCAACTTGCTGCCTTTTGCTTTTTTTAATAATAAATTAAGTTTTCTTCAGTGAAAAATATGTATAGGTCAGCTGGATACACATTATTAAAATTCTCATGATTAAAAACAAAAGAATCTAAATATAATGTTTTTTAGAGTTAATAAGCAAAAACCTCTAATCACAGATGATTATAATAGTCATTGTTTGTTTTATTTTACTTTTCATAATAGTTATTGATTAGTTTATATTTTTCTTTATATATATATTTTTAGTTATTTATTTATTTATTTTTACTTGTTTCAGTCATTTGCCTGCAGCCATGCTGAGGTGCTGTCTTGAAGGAATTAATCAAATAAATCACCTCCCAGTACTTTTATTATTTTTTTTAAAGTTTGGTACTTATTCTATCACTGAGTTATGGAAGCATAAACAAACCAACGCTAGTTGTCAAGTGGTGGTGAGGGACAAACATAAACTCACACACACACACACATGCACACGCACACACACACACACACGTTATACAATGGGTTTCTTTTAGTTTCCACTCACAAAGCTTTGGTTGGCTTGAGGCACTTGCCCAAGATGCCATACCGTGGTACTGAACTGAACCTAGGATCATGTGGTTGGAATGCATACTTCCTAGCCACACAGCCACACCTGCACGTGTATAAAAGATATTTTTCTAACAGACAAAATTATTATTATTTTTTTTCTGTCAAGAGTAAAATAAATAAATTATCTATTTCAGTAGAATTAATAAAATATTAATTTCATTGAGAAAATGACTAATTTCTTTATGAAGATGCTATTTAATTCACTCAGTAAATTACTGGTGCTTGTTTTATAGTAAGGATTGAAAGACAAAGCCAGCCACAGCAAGATTTGAACTGAGAAACAAACAAGATGAAATTAAACTATGCTATGCATTTAATTTAGTCCATTACTATCCCAGCAATCACCACTGTTCTTAGAATGAATAAAATATTCTTTGATAGATATTTCAAAGGAAATACACATTGCTATATTTAGAACATTAAGAGAATACATATCAACATATTTTAGGACATCAAACGTTAATATAATTTTTACCCAAATAATAGGAAAGAAGTAGGCTAACCAAAAACAAACAAACAAATAGATAAATAAATAAATAAATAAATAAAAGATAGTATTTCTTGATTTTTAATATTTTGTAACCCTTTGATGGAAGATTTATATCTTGAAATCTTTGTTAGAATTCCCAAAGTACATAGAATTGCAAGGGTGAAAAACTTGCTCGGAATAGCAGTATAACAAGCAAAGAATGCAAATAGCTGGTCCATCCACTCTGTGAAAGTTACTAAAGATAAGGGATTCTAGGAGTGGATTATACAGATTAAAAGAAAAACTTAAAGGACATTCTCTATAGAATAATTAACAAGCAAGAGGAACTGAAATTCATAGAATAAATCATAGTTAAAGAGAGTTCTTCTTTTATCAACTAATGTTTGTTATAATAATCGGCCAAGGTAATTTAAGACTGGAAATATATTCATCAAAGAAAGTGGCTGAACTAGATTCCTTCTTTTAAGATATGCCATAATGGTAGAGCAGTGATATTAAGAACAAATCAAGGTTGCATTAGAAGAATGAAGAAAGTTAATCTGGGTGATAATTCTTTATAACTTACTTCTGAGAGGCTATCGGATAACATTTATAGTCAAAGAGCTCATTCAGGCAAGAAATTTTATCAAAGCAAGATCATTTAAATCTCTGATTTGGCAGATGTGACCCAGTTTTACCTCAAAATGTACGCATTTGTTATGCTGGTCAAGTTGAGGAGAAAGCAGTCTATGTGACATCGCCTTGTACCAAATTAATATGGCTACCAGTTGGTTGACTTTGTTCTTCATCTCTCATGGTGTGATAAAATAGCAGCACCACTACCATCAGCATCATCACCACTAGCGTCATCGCCATCACTATTATCATCATTATTATAATACTACCGCATTCTCATGATTATTTTCATTACTGTCATCCTTATTTTACATTTATTTTGTAATTTTTTTTTTTAGTTCTTCTTTTTCTTCACACCCACTAATGCTAGCATTAGTCAGAATATCAACATGCCTTTTGTACGTTTGTGTGTAAGGCCCAATAGTCTCACATCTGATTGGTTTTTGTTACATCCTGCTTCTTCCCACATATATGGTCATTATCTATCACATGTACTTACAACTGTCAGAACAAAGGAGAAATAAGTACCAATGATAATAATATTAATAATAATAATAATAATAATAATAATAATAAATGCCCTGATGCAATACCAAGCAGTGGCTCTCATGGCTTCTGATCTTAACTAATTGGAAGTGTTATTGTGTACATTGTTTGACCTTAACAAGTTGAGCACAACCCTTGGTGACTGATGATATGTGCATCTCTGATCATGAGGAGAAGTAGTGGAGGAGCATCATTGCCATGTGTTGAGAGGAAGTTTTTGGGATTTGAATAATTTACCTTTGGAAACATGGGTGTTTCATTCATCATCCTTAAACAACCCTCATTCAGGGGCCCTTTTGTATGGGATGAGCTACTTAACCTCAAGTAAATTCTAACTGGGCCCCACCTGCAAGGTCATGTACTATTTACCTTGATATGAGATCACTATGTCATGCACATATGGTTGGGACTCATATACCTTGTGTACCCTTACCAGATAGGTAGTAATAATGGGTATATTTGGCTTCATATATTTGTACCCTAGAGTCACTTTGATGGCACAAGCTGTTCTCTCACACCATAATAATAATAATAATAATAATAATAATAATAATAATAATAATAATGATAATAATGATTTCAAATTTTGGCGCAAGACCAACAATTTTGAAGAAGGGACTAAGTTGATTACATCAACCCCAGTGCTCAACTGGTGTATATTTTATCGACCACCCCAAAAGTATGAAAGGCAAAGTCAACCTCAGCAGAATTTGAACTCAGAACGTAACAACAGATGAAATGCCACTAAGCATTTCACCCAGTGTGCTAGTGATTTTTCCAGCTCATCACCTTAACCCTTTGAGCCCATAACACCAGTTTACTGATGGATGGTTTATTTTTCTCTATACCGTAGCACTGTTCTATACTGTAGCACCAGTGGTAAAATAAGGTTCGGGAGGTCAGAGCTCAAAGGGTTAATAAAGGTTTGAAATTTTGTGACAAGGGTAACAATTTTGGGGGAGGGGATGAGTTAATTACATCGACTTCAGTGTTCAGCTGGTACTTATTTTATTGACCATCCCAAAAGGATGAACAGCAAAGTCAACTTTGGTGGAATTTGTACTCAGAACATAGCAACAGATGAAATGCCGCTAAGCATTTCACTCAGCATGCTAACAATTTTGCCAGCTTGCCACCTTAATAATAAAAATAATAATCATAGTGATAATAATAGCTAAAAAAGTCTCAAAACTACAATATCTTTGCAGATGTGACCTTGTATTACCAAGTCAAAAGAAATCAATATTGAAAAATAAAACTATATGTATCATTATAGCAAAATTGTCAATATTAGACTTTGGTTTCTGTACACATTAAAGCTAAGAAATCAACAGCTGTGCCATCATTTACAATGGACAGATGAAAAATACATGTTCCCACTGTTTTAATCTGTGAGGCTTCCCTATTATCCTTTTATTTGTTATCATGAACAAGTTTTGAGTACCTATCTACTTGATGTGCATGTGTGTGTGTATTTGTCTATGTATGTATTTATGTATATATAATATGCACAAGTGGTATTCCACCGATACTTACACACACATGAACATGCACAAATTCACATGCTTAAACATCTAAATTCCTCTGAAATATCATTATCATCATTATTATAATCATCACAATTATTTCTGAATTCTCCCATCATTGTTTGGCACTCATCGTTTCCTATCTGTCTATCTATCTATCTATCAATTTCATTCTACACACAAACACACACACACATACACACACACATACATTTGTATATGACTATGTGTATGTATCAAAGCAATATTATTAAAGATCTTTGTGTCTATCTATGTGTGAGTGTGGGGAAAGAATGAGAAAAAAAGAGTGAGAGTGAGAGTGAGAAAGAAAGAGAGAGAATGAGAAGTAATAAGTATAATAAAAAAAGGCTATAAAGAATAACATAATTACAGAAGTATAGATCTGTCAGTAAACCAAACTAAATTCTAACAACAAGCTTACAGATAGAAATATTACTATTCTAAATGCTCAGATACCGACAAAGCATGGTGTAACTGAAGAAATAAGTTTCAATGTCAGCTCAGTAATTAGTGCCTTAGGAAGAATATTGCATATAAATGCTCTGTGTATGCATTCAATATATAAATGTGTGTGTGTGTGTGTGTTTTATCTTCTTTCATTTACTTGTTTCATTCATTCATCAGATTGTGGCCATGCTGGAGCAATACCTTGAAGAATTTCTAGTCAAATGAATCAACCCCAATACATACTTTTCTTAAGCTTGGTTTTCTATTGGTCTCTTTTGCCAGACTGCTAAGTTACAGGGATGTTAACACACCAACACCAGTTGTCAAGTAGAGGTGGTGGACAAGCACAGACATGAAAAACATACACACACACACATACATATATACAACAAGCTTCTTTCAGTTTCCGTCTACAAAATCCATTTACAAAGCTTTGGTCAGCCCAAGGCTATAGTAAAAGACACTTTCCCTAAGTGTCACACAGTGAGACTGAACCCAGAACCATGTCATTGGAAAGGAAGCTTCTTACAACACAGCCACCTCTCCATAACAACCCACCCTAAAACCTCAATTACAATTTTACTCAAACTCATATGCCCAATATATGTGTAAATGTGCAAAGTGATCACTAGTGATGGCGACATTTTGCCTCTTCATCTTCTCACATGGCCTCACACTCAACACAGAGGCCTACATTAATTGCCTGGTGGAGGTAGTGCTGCTCTGGGTCAAGAAGGTGACTGGTGGAAGACCCTATGTCTAGCAACAGGACTCTGCACCATGCCACACAATCAAGAGAACCCAGTCATGGCTGTCAGACAATTTCTGCTACCACATCACCCCTAACATCTGGCCACACATAACTCCCCTCCCCCTCCCCAAGGTTCATTAGTATTTCTTTCAACACACGAATTTTGTGGATCTCACCTGAATCTAAAATTGTAGATTTGTAAAGGATTAGAAGTTGGTGACGATTAAACTATTTTCTGGTACTGAAGATAAAAAAAGCAGACTTTGAGAGGTGCTGTTCTTTGCTATGTTAAGCATTTGCATTTGCCTGAAAAGATTTCCAGTGGAAACCAGACCTAACATTTGAAAAATGCTTCTTATGTCTAGAGGGAAGGTGCGATAGCTTTTTTGTGTTAAATGCAGTAACTTTTTTTCTCTGCTGTTGAATGAGATAAGATTGGCATGACTTCATTAGAGAACTATTTTCAAGGCGTCTGTTCATGGAATCGATGTAAATTTGTGTAAAGTGTCTCAGTTGCTCATAACACTGCTTTGATGCAAAAGGTTTTCTGACATAAAAACTTTTGTAACAGAATTTTATTGGTTATTACTAAGTGATAGAATGTTAACTCCAATGGTGTGGCTATTGGCCATGAATTAAGTGTCAACAAGCCAGTGGAAGAGTCTCTAATTAGTTCAGTTCCTCAGCTTGCTAGGAATAGCAAAATAGCAGCCAAGTTTATCTCAGATCACTTACTTTGCAAACTTTGATTTTTAAGATAAAAAAGGAAGGACATATTTCTTAATATACTTTAACATAAATTATGTCTGCAAAAGCGATAAGATAATCGCAGTTATCTTTTGTCATTTACTCATTTCAGTCATGAGATTACAGCCATGCTGGGGCACTGCCTTAAAGAATTTTTAGTTGAATGAATCAACCCTAATACTTAATTATTTTTTTAAGCCTGATGCATATTCTATTGGTCTCCTTTTGCTGAACCACTAAGTTACAGGCACATAAACACACTAATACTGCTTGTCAAGTGGTGGTGGGAGACAAACACACAATCAAAGACACACACACACATGTATATATATATATATATATATATATATATATACATACGATGGGCTTCTTTTAGCTTCTGTCTACCAAATCCATTCATAAGGCTTTGGTTGGCCCAAGGCTATAGTAGAAGACACTTGCCCAAAGTGTAAAGCAGTGGAATTGAACCTGAAACCATGTGGTTGGGGAAGCAAGTTTTTTACTACACAACCACATCTGAACTTATAATACTTCTGGAATACATTTTTTTCTTTTATCTTTTAATCAGATTAGAAGATAGTGCCCATGATGCATTGCAGGGCCTCCAAGACTAGTGAGAATGAAGTAGGCAGGTATCCTGTCCTGGATACTGGCAACAGAGTCCACTTCAGGACAGGTGAGAGATTGAGCTTACCATTAATCCAGATGTGTCCTTTGTGCTCCTACCCAATACCACCCAGAACAGGTTTCAGGCTTATTGCTGCTGGTACCAGCATTGGGTGAAGACTACAATTTTGAACAGACTCCTTTACCTAAGATCCAAACATATCCCTTGTTTACCCAGAAGGTGGATGGAGTTTGAGTGTCCTTTCAAATCCCTTTCATATTGCAGCTTTTGGTGACCTTATTCATGCCAGGCAACTAGCTAGTATTTATGGTAGGATGGATGACAGACATGGATTAAACTAGATGACAGTTTCAGTCTGCTGCCCAAGTAGGCCATGGCAGAATTTGAACTCACATTGCACAGAACCAGAACAACTACCACGAAACATCCAGTCCAATGTTCTTACACTTTTGCCAATCTACCACCCTGGATTGGTTGGTCACTTTTGTTTATCAGATGGGAAAGGATGAGAAGTGAAGTTGACTTCAATGGGATTTACATTTAAAACATCAGTCAGAGTCTGCTTGTTAAGTGTGGACCATGGGTTAAACGAAAACAACAGATCAAATTTAGAACCAACTGACCATATCAACAGCAAAAAAAGTTGAAGTTATAAAAATCCAGAAGAAAATTTAAAAAAAAAACATATGAACAAATAAACAAAGAGAACCGGGAGAGAGATTAGAAACCTAACAGAAGATATTTCTTCAAGTAGTGAAAGGAAACTTAAAAGAAAATATAATAAAAATCACCTGAACACAGATTTCAGAAAAATGTACTTCATGAAAAGGGTTTGAGAATTTTCTATAATGGAATAACATAAAAACTGTTTAATGGGGATAAACCTAAGAAAATAAATAAATAAATAAATAAATAAATAAAATAAAATAAAACGAAAACTAAAAATTCAAGTGAAATTGAGATATTTTGTGCTAAGTTATCTAATTTTTTTCCAATTATTATTATTATTATTATTATTATTATTATTGATGATGATGATGATGATAATAATCAACCTAAAATAAGATGAAATCCTAATAAAAGCAGCTAAAAATGAGGGACTACAAGCAAAGCTGTATAGAGTATCATCAAATAAATAAATGAATGAATGAATAAATAAATAAATAAATAAATAAATATACAGTAAGGTAGATTAGAAGCAAATTAAGCTATCAAGATAGTTTTCAAGGATACAATTATCTTGCTTATAGTTTGTTCGTTTTATACATACATACATACATATATATATATATATATATATATATATATATATATATCTTTATAATTTCATTTGAAATGTAATGTAAATTAGAATTATGTTATTTATATGGGAAATCACAAATTTCTTGCTTGCACTTATTTAATTTTTTTATTTATTTATTTACTTATTTAATCATTTATTTTGTGTGTGTGTGTGTGTGTGTGTGTGTGTGTGTGTGTGTGTGTGTTTGTGTGTGTGTGTGTGCATGATGTGTGTATGTGGTGTTTGTGTGATGTGTGTATGTGGTGTTTGTGTGATGTGTGTGTGTGTGTATGTGTGTGTGTGTGTGTGTGTGTGTGTGTGTGTGTGTGTGTGTTTGTCTTGAAGAAATTCCTAGAATTCTACAGATGAAAAGGGCTTATTTATTTTTCTCTGCAGTAAGAAAAAGAAGTCTTTCTTAAAGAAAACTATATTTTTCATGTTGAATAATGTAATGGACTGGTTAATTGTTTTATTTCATTTTATATCGTTTTATTCTATTTTATTTTTTGTCTTGTTTTGTTTCTTTCCTTTTTTTTATACATTGTCATCATTATTGTCACATTCACCATTACCAACATCCCCCAATGCCACCACCATCACCACCACCACCACCACCACCACCACTGTCAGTTCATCCTCAACATCATCACCATCATAATCATCATGGTTATGATCACCGACACTACCATTACTATCACCATTCTCACGGTCATAACCATCATGGCGATTAGTCATCATTATTTTTGTTATAGATGCCATCATCATCATCATCCACATCATCATTATTATAATCATCATGATTATTCTTGAATTCTTCTATCATTGTTTTGCACTCATTGTATGTATGTATGTATGTATCTATCTATCTATCTATCTATCTATCTATCTATCTATCTATCTATCTATCCATTTAGCTATCTATCTATCTATCTATCTATCTATCTATCCATCATTTCCGAGCTGTGGGCTTACGTCGAACAACTGCTATCGCGTGTGGGACGAGTCGGTCTATCAGCCGAGTCTATCGTGAATATTGTCGCGCCTCCTTCCTTTAAACGGGAAGGAAGAGCTATTTTCATCGTACTTGTGGCTATGGCGAAAGAATGTGTATGGTGGACGCGTCTGAAAGGTCTAGAGACAAAGACTTTCCTCTCTGGGCAATCTCTCATCAACTTCTTCAAGTATCACCTGAAGAGGAAGTTGAGAGTAGAAAGGGAAGTCTTGTCTAGTGAATGCTTCAAAAAAAGATGGGTGAATGTAGCAAGGATGGCACGTGTGAACGACGGAGCCATCTTGAGCATAACCCTATGAACAAGAAAAAAAAAAAATAAAACAAAAAGGCAAAAGAGAGTCACTTACTGTTATAGTTTCTTCAATGAGAATATTGACCAAGGTTACCGTGGTCTTTTCCGTGGGCTTTTCCTTCCACGGCTAAACCTAAACTGTCCTCCCCTCTTTTTACACGAGAACATTACTGTGTGATACACGATCCCTATTGATCGGCCTTTCCTTTTCTTTTTTTTTCGATCCCTTTTGATCGAACTGCCCCTTTTTCCCTTCCTACGATCCCTTTTGATCGACACCACCAATTTTTTTTTTTTTTTTTTTTTTTTTTTTCCTTCCTTCCCCCTCCCAAAAAGAAAAGCTCTACATTGTATTTGTCCCATCTTCGTTGAGCCCTGTGTGGCTAATAAAAGAAATGTATCTATCTATCTATCTATCTATCTATCTATCTATCTATCTATCTATCTATCTATCTATCTATCTATCTATATATATATATATATATCCATGATGCGCAGACATGCGCTGAGACTGCGGCATCTCTGGAACTTCATTGACGACGGTGAACAGGTGTGGGCACCATTTGTGAGGCACGCCTTCCCGCAGCTTGTCTCACTCACCGAACTGCAAACATGGATCAGGAAGAGACCGAAACTGGGCGATTGGCACCGCGAGTGTCGCCAAGCTCTACAACAGCTCTGCCATCCGGGATCAAACTTGTGCAACTTCCAAACGACCAATGCGTTCTATAGAGGACTAGTGGAGGGGAGGTCTGACGACACTCTCGGGGCAAACCTGGGTGTCGACGAGAAATTCCTAACCCGCCTTTTCAAGATGACGTTCGGGCCGGGACCTATGGATAATTTCCAGAGATCCCTGGCTTGGCAATGCTATCGAGACGCACTACCAGTTCGAGAGAAGATCTACAGACACGGTTCGAAAACCACCGGACCGACCTGCCCGAGATGCGGTCAGAGCGACGAAACCATTCTGCATGCACTCGTGCAGTGTCCAAATATTTCAGAGCTGTGGACCTTCGTCGAACGGCTGTTGTCGCGTGTGGGACGAGCCCACTTATCAGCCGAGTCTATCGTGAATATTGCTCCGCCACCTTCCTTTAAGCAGGAAGGAAAAACGGTTTTTGTAACACTGATAGCTATGGCAAAAGAATGCGTGTGGTGGACGCGTTTGAAAGGTTTACAAACAAACACTTTCCTCTCTGGTCAGTCTCTCGTCAACTTTTTCAAGTATCACTTGAAAAGGAGGATGAGGATAGAGAGGAAAGTGTTGTCGAATGTAAGTTTCAATAAAAAATGGGTAAATGTGGCAAGAATGGTAAGAATGAAAGACGACACCATTTTAAGCATAGACTTGTAACAAAAAGAGACAAAAAGAGAGAAGGTACTTACTTTCATGTACCTTTAAAAAAAAAGCCTGAGGTGACCGTGGTCTTTTCCGTAGGCTTTTCTCTCCACGGATAAACCTAATCTGTTCCCCGTTTTTTACATCGACTGTGATACACGATCCCTATTGATCGCCCCCCCCCCCCACCCACGTTTTTTTTTTTTCTTCCCACGATCCCTTTTGATCGAAATTATCCCCCCCCCCCCAAGAAAAGCTCTACTTTGTAATTTGTCCATTTTCTGTATTTAGCCCTGTGTGGCTATAATAAAAAGATATCTATCTATCCATCTATCAATCTCATTCTACATACACACACATATATATATTTGTATATGACTATATGTGTGTATGTTTGTGTTCATGTGCATGCACGTGTGTATAAACATTATCAACAAGTTAACATCCACTTTTCGATCTGCCTCTCTTTCTCCATACATATGTGAGTGTGTGTATGTGTATATATATATGTGTGTGTGTGTGTGTACATATATGTATGTGTGTATGTGTATGTATATATATATATATATATATATATATATATCATCATCATCATCATCATCATCCTCATTTAACGTCCGTTTTCCATGCTGGCATGGGTTGGACGGTTTGATTGAGGTCTGGAGAGTCAGTGGCTGCACCAGGCTCCAATCTGATTTGGCAATGTTTCTACAGCTGGATGCCCTTCCTAACACCAACCACCACTCCGAGAGTATAGTGGGTGCTTTTTACATGCCACCGGCACAAGAGCTAGTCATGCAGGGCTGACATCAATCACATGGCTTGACATCGATCACGTAGGTATACGTGCGTGTGGTTTGAAGAAGATTTGGTTGCTACTTCTAGCAGTCAAGTGACCATATACATCTGGGTAGGAAACCCCTAGCCTACATCTGGAATTTTGCTTATATTCTCATTTCAAACTGGCCTATCATCATCACCAAGAAGGCTCTAAAACAAATATAACAATAAATTCTATCTAAGACTCTTTAGCAATTCCCAGCCTTCAAAAGATTCTGTCAGATAATTTATTAACCAATGGGGCTCAGTACTAGGATAAAATCCCACTGGACAAAATCCCTCTGGACAAAATCCTCACCAGGCAAAATCTCCCAGTAATCAATATCCCCCAAGATATTGTTCTTTCTTTACAATGAAAATATTTTAGGAAAGTGAAATTTTATAAAAAATTCAAAATAATTATTACTCTTTTTTTTTTTAACTCTTTTACTTGTTTCAGCCATTTGATTGTGGCCATGCTGGAGCACCGCCTTTAGTCGAGCAAATCGACCTCAGGACTTATTCTTTGTAAGCCTAGTACTTATTTTATCAGTATCTTTTGCCGAACTGCTAAGTTACAGGGACCTAAACACACCAGCATCGGTTGTCACAAACATACACACGCACATACATATACATATATATACATATATATATATACATATATATATATATATATATATACATATATACGACGGGCTTCTTTTAGTTTCCATCTACCAAATCCACTCACAAAGCTTTGGTCGGCCCGAGGCTATAGTAGAAGACACTTGCCCAAGGTGTCACGCAGTGGGACTAAACCCGGAACCATGTGGTTGGTAAGCAAGCTACTTACCACACAACCATTCCTACGCCTGATATTAGTTGATATTTTGTTCACAGTGAAATAATTCCTCTGCAATGTGCTATTATTATTATATTTTACAGGCCACTCTGTAAAGTGGTTGGTATTAGGAAAGGCATGCAGTCATAAAAACCATTCCAAAACTGACCTCACAGGTGCTGGTGCCATATAAAAAGCATTCAGTCTGATTTGTACAGTGGCTGGCATTAGGAAGAGCATCAAGCTGTAAAATCTAGGCCAAGTCAGACAGTGAAGCCTGGTGCAGTCTTCTGGCTTGCCAGCTCCGGTCAAACTATCCAACTCATGCCCGTATGGAAAATGGACATTAAATGATGAGGAGGAGGAGGAGGATGAGTAAGGTAGAAAGCTGGTAGAATAGTTAGCATGCTGGACAATATACTTAGTGGCATTTCTGTCAATACGCTCTAAGTTCAAATTTCACTGAGGTCAACTTTGTCTTACCTCCTTTCAGGGGCTAATGAAATAAGTATTGGGGGTTGATGTAATCAAATTACTTCCTCTCCACAAAATTTCAGGCCTTCTGCCTATCGTAAAAAGAATTACTATAACTTACAGTGCTAAATTCTTGACTGACAATTAATTAGATTTCCTTTACTCTTTTTTTTTTTTTTTTGGTTTTGTTTGCTCATTCTGTATCCTGCATTTAGTAAACAATAGTGTTATTGAATACAGCTTTTTCCCATGAGAAAAGTCAATAAACGCAATTTTGATGGTGTAATGAATGATTATCTGTGCAACTCGGCAGAACAAATACCACATGGGGTATTTTTTATTGAAAGTAGCGGTTCATTTTTTTCTTTTACTCAATGATGTTTTATATATTTCATTAGTTTACTTATGTGAATGACATACACACACATACTCATATATGTTATATATGCATACATACATGCATGCATTCGAATATACATGTATATAAACATATAAATATTTATATTCATATATATACATAAATACATGCACACACACACACACACACATATATATATACATACACATATATGCATATATATATATGTACATACAATTACACATAAATACATATATACATACATAGTATATATATATATATATATATATATATATATATATATACACACACACACACACATAAGCACACACATGATACACACACACACACACACATACACACACACACACATACACACAAATGATGGTATTTCACAGTTTCTCTCCACCAAATTCCATTCACCAGATGTTAGTGAGCCAGGGGCTTCTCTAGAAGTCACTTACCAAAAGTTCCAGCCAGTAGATTCAAACCTGAAAACACCTGGTTGGAAAGCAAACTCCTCAAACTACACAGCTTATACTCGTGACAGTTTAACCATACCTGCACCCATGTACTACTTATTTTACACAACACCATCTAAGAATTTCAGCAAAACACAAGGGGCTGCTGCAAAGTACTTGGCTTTAAGGGTGTTGCGAAAGGCCTGGGTTGGAGGTTCAACCTTCTGAATTCTTTTACAAGGCTTAGAAAAACTGAATAAGTGTGTGAATCTGAGGGGAGAATGTGTTGAATAAAACCATAATTAACTGATCCTCCTGTATTTTCTTTTACCCAAAGCCAGGAACTTTTCAGTACCCCCTCGTATAAGTGCAAGTATGACTATGTGGTAAGAAGGTTGCTTCCCAGCCACATGGTTCTGGGTTCAGTCCCACTGCATGGCACTTTGGACAGATGTCTTCTAAAATAGGCTTGGGCTAACCAAAACCTTGTGAGTGGATTTGGTAGACGAAAACTGAAAGAAGCTTGTGTGTGTGTCCACTGCTTGACAACTGGTGTTGGTCAGTTTACAACTCCATAATTTAGTGGTTTGGCAAATGTGACCAATAGAACAAGTACCAGGCTTTAAAAAAAAAAAATATTCTTCAAGGCTACTCCCCAGCATGGCCACAGTCTAATAACAGAAACAACTAAAAGAAGAAAAGATAGCATTAGTTATTTTGGAATAAAGCAAACTAAATTGGCAAACCAAATTGTTCTATAATGTAAAACCAAAAGTCCAATAAATATAGATTATTTGCACACATACTCAATATACACAAACACACATATTCATGCACACATACAGAGCAATTTCCTGGTGGCCTTCTTTCTTTTTCTATCAATTTGTATAAAGTATATCACAGATGCTTTAATTCTTTTCTAAATATCCATAAAGAAATTGATTTATCATGTACATAAGAAAATATCACTGTGAATTGACTTTAAAGGCTTAAAGATATGAAAATAATTTCCTTAAATCTTTAATATCATAAAGTTGGAATTTTTCTACTTATAACTCATCATGTCCATTAGTCACTGAAAATCTAAGTTGTGTTAAGGAGGAAACGAAATTGATATTTTAAAAAGGAAAAAAAATACATCTTTATTAATTTATTTGAAAATATATATAAAAAATAACTAAAAGGAATTATTGCAAATATGAAATATTTAAAATACCCTTTTTTTTTAATATCATATAATGTAGTTTTAATAGTTAAATATGAACACAACATGGTTTAGGATTCTTTCAATAGAAAAAGGAAAACTAATTAATTTTGTTTTAATATCAACTACTCGCTTGTTAAAACAAAATAAATTTAAGTTCTATTTTCCCATTAGATGTTTAAGTCATGTTGTGTTTACTTTTAAATATTAAACTTCTATATTATACAAGATTACAGAAAGTAAAAACTTATTTTAGGTAATTCATATCTTCAATAATTTGTTTCGATAATCATTGTTGGAAAATTGACAGAATTATTAGAGTATTGGTTAAAACGTCTTGCGTTATTTGTTCCAGCTTTTTTACATTCTGAGTTCAAATCCTGAAGAAGTTGACTACATTTTCCATCCTTCCAGAGTCAATAAAGTAAACTACCAGTAAACTACTGGAGTCAATTTCATCAGCTAACCTCCTCCCATCAAATTTCAGGTCTTGTGCCTGCCTATATTAGTAACAATTACACTGTGTAACACAACTTTTGTCTTTGGGTAGCAACAGTTATTTCCTATTTGGTTACCTCTAGAAAGTATGAAAAATTGTTAATATTTCCTTCAAACTTTGCTTTTGGTACATTTATTCAAGCCCAAAAGAATCCCTCTCAACATATGGCTATGATACTCTCCCACTACTCCTGCTCATGATCAGAGATGCACATATTTTCAGCCACTAAGGGACATGCTCAAGTGACTAAGGTCAAACAATTGATAAGCAAATCTGTGGTATCAAGCAGAATATTTGCTATAATGGTATTTTGGCTTCAGCTACTCAATGTTGAATCTGTCTGAAATATAATGGTCAGTTTCAAAACATTGATGTCCAGTTCATAAAAGCAAAGTTTGAAAGAACTAGCAGTTATTTTCTTTGATTTCTAGATAGAAGCAAATTGGAAATAATACTTATTGACCAAAGACAAAAAAAAAATTAAAATTTTGCTACACTGTGTTATTAACCCTTTAGCATTCAGATTATTCTGCTAAATGCAATGCTTATTTATTCACATTGGTTTGAATTAATTATGCGTTATAGTGTAGCTTCAAAATTTCAATGATATGACTATTTATTTTTAGAATGACATTGTAGGGTAAGTGTTAGATGTTGGATCTGATCACATGTGGAAAAATGGAGACCACCTTCTCCTGTGGATGAAGTTAAAATAATAGACAGAGAATACCACTGGAAAATATGAAAACTAAAAGAAGCAGCACATATGCTAGGACACAACAACCTCCTAAGCAGACCGAGTGCAGATATGAATCACATGTGGGAACTGGTATTAAGGAAGGATAGGAAAATATTAGATTTACAAGCCCTAAAACTCACTCTATAATTATTAATAATAATAATAACATTAGTATTAATAATAATAATAACATCGAAAAATACCTTAGGAATGAGAACCCAGGTTCGAAATTTCCCCAAGACACCTGATTAAAGCTGGAGGGTATATCAGCAGAAACAAGATGAGGACAAATATCCGTCAAATGTAAATAATATAAATAATGTAAATATTGACTACTTCCCCACCCCTCAAAATTGCTGGCTGTGACTAAGTTAGAAACCATTATGTATACAAGTAGCAATATACACAGAATTGTTGTACCTTGGAAGGGTCACAATGCCAATAAATACACACCGGTTATATTTCACTTATCATTATTATAAGACAGTGGAGCTGATAGAAATATTATCACATCAGTCAAAATACTTAGTAGCATTTCTTCTGGCTCTTTATGTTCCAAGGTCAACTTTGCCTTTTGCCTTTTTGAGGTGATAAAGTAAATTATTAATCCACTCTAAATTGCCAAAATTAGAAAGAATTATCATTAGTCAACCAGATAATTAATCGACTATTTGATCAATTGATTTGACAGAATCCTTTCATTGCCTTTTGCAACTTCATCAATGAATGACAGGTCCTCGTTGGCATTTGATCTCATTTTGTGAACCCTATAAAACAAACGCAAAAATTGAAACATACGCGAACTACTAATTATTAAGTAACTAGAGATATAGTAGTAGTAGTAGTAGTAGTAGTAGTAGTAGTAGTAGTAGTAGTAGTAGTAGTAGTAGCGGCAACAGCGGCAACAGCAGCAGTGGCAGCAGCAGTAAGGTTTCTAAAGTTGTTTTCTTTTTCTATTTTTTAATAGAATGAAAAATCCTGTAAGTCAACAAGAGAGCCTCTACAGAAATGCTTAGCTCACTAGGATTAGCAGCCAAATCTTCTGCATATCATACTCTATCTGCTTAAAAGACTGAAAGTTCACATTAAATATATGTAGTCCAAGATATATCTAAATGCAAAAAAAAAAAAAACATTATGGTCATGGATAGATTGCTTTTGATTAAGTTTGTTCAATCTGGGGGGGTCACCTAGGGATAAACACTACCACTGACAACAACAATATCAAATTTTTAAAGTTTAAAATTCCAATAAGTGGCATTGATTCTGAAAAGAAAAATATTGAATGTAGTATAAAGTTTAGTACCAATATTTTACAATATCACTGCTGTAACTGAATAACAACTGGAGGCTCTAGACACATAATATTTTGTATCACAATAAATATTTTATTTACATAAAACAATATCTATTCAAATTAATCACTTCAAATAATTTCATAATTGAGTAATCATAACCCAAACCTAAAGATAAAAATGTTCCACAAGAAATACATTGAATGTTAATTAGCCTGACATATATATATGTTTTCCAAGTTTTGTACTGAAGCAACTAGTATGTATGTATGTATATGTATGTATGTATGTAAGTACATAATTTTTTTTTTTAACCTTCCAGCATCATTCTTATGATGTAGCACCCCTGCTTATCCAATGCTCTACTTCACAATACTTCAAAGCATCATAGCTGGAACCAGTCTTGTGAACTTGACTGCATTTATGCAGCACATCCTTATTTTAGAGGTAAAAGCTAGCAATGACCTCAACTGTAAGTGATTCCCAAAAGACCACAGAGAAGGCAAAATAAAACTCTTCTTTGATATATAGCTGAACTTCCTTTCAAGAAAATGAAGAAAAATATGTAAACCATACACATACACACATACCTATATTCATACGAACCCACGTACACACACACACACACATACACACACATCTACAAACATGTTTCTTACTAATTAGCAACAATGGTATGGAAATAATCTTTATTCAAAAGGTTATAAGCAAGGCTAAAAAAAATATATTTATTACAAGTTAATAATACAGAAAATATTTTTATTTTCATCAATTGATGGAAATAACTTGACCAACATTTTGCCTAATATATAGTTACATTTAAAAGGCTAATTATTGTGACTTAAAACTATGTGCGCACACACACACACACACACACACGCACACAGCACAGCACACCACGCATATATATTGAATGATAAAGGTTTGGAGATTTACAATAAAGACTTTAAGTTTAGACGTCAATGATATGATAATCATCTAGCTTTTTTTTTCATGTTTGTAATTGCTGGTATCATGTGTACTAACTGGGCTCACAACAGCTGAAGGAGTACAATTAATATAGAATCTTGATCATTAATATAGAAACTTGAAGCTTTGAATGTAAGTCTCTGTACCTGTACCATTCAATAAATATTGTTCCCTATTTCCAATGATATTGAGGTCGAGCTATCTTGTCATCACACACAGTTTGTCAATACATATACTCTTTTATTTGTTTCAGTCATTTGACTGTGGCCATGCTGGAGCACCGCCTTTAGTCGAGCAAATCGACCCCAGGACTTATTCTTTGTAAGCCTAGTACTTATTCTATCGGTCTCTTTTTGCCGAACCGCTAAGTTACGGGGACCTAAACACACCAGCATCGGTTGTCAAACGATGGTGGGGGGGACAAACACAGACACACAAACATACATACGCACATACATATATATATATACATATATACGACGGGTTTCTTTCAGTTTCTGTCTACCAAATCCACTCACAAGGCTTTGGTCGGCCCGAGGCTATAGTAGAAGACACTTGCCCAAGGTGTCACGCAGTGGGAGTATATATGTATATCTAAATTTATATATATATATATATATATATATATATATATATATATATATATATATATCATCAGTAAATCATAAATCTGAAAGAGAAGCACACTCCAAGTTATAGAGCAGTAGAGTAATTCACATCCATAAAGCCCTTAGCTTTATGGCATTTCTTCAGACCCTAATGGCCGGAGGCCAGTAATCTTTCTTCAAAGTGGTGGGAGAAAAGACCTTGTAGCCATTTGTTGACAGCTTGGACAAAGGGTTTAGCACAAGGGATTGTCTCCCTTAGGCCACTAGCCATAGTCATCATAGTCAGCTTGTGGGTTCCAGGACTTCAGTAGGAATCTCCTGAAGTGTAAGCAGAGTCCAAAGGCCTCTGTCCTGGAATTTAAGATGTTCCTCAGCTTGAGGGAGTTTTTTAATATTCTCACCCATTCAGCTATGCACAAGTAGCTATGAGATTTTTTACTCCCTCCACTTTCAAGAGAGGTTACAAGCCACCAGCCATTAGGATCTGAAGAAACACCATAAAGCTAAGTACTTTATGGATGTGAAACCCAGGATAACCCCATAGACCAGCCCTAACTATCTTTATCTAATATATATATATATATATATATATATATATATATATATATAATGATAATGATGATAATAATAATAATAGTAATGATAATAATAATAATAATAATATATAAAGGATTGAGGTAACTCCTCCAGAAGATATAGAGTCAAAATTAAAAGAAGAGTGTCATTCTCATCTAGTGAACGATATTTCAAAGACACACGAGATGTTGAAATATCGTTCACTAAATGATGATGATGATGATGAAGATGAGGATGATGATGATAATAATAATAATAAGACCTGGAAATAGAGGTAACTCGAATGTGGAATCTAAAAACAAACAATTCCTATCATAGTAGGTGCCTTAGGTATAATAAAAAAAATATTCAGACAAATACATAACAAAAACACCAGGACTTACAAATATATATAACATACAGAAAATTGCACTACTGGGCACTGCACACATCCTACGCAAAACACTTTCAATACAGTAACCATAAGAGCATCACAGCAAACCACAGCACATACCCAAGGCACACAGAGCTGCGCTCGGTAGTGAAGTGAAAGCACGTTATAAAAATAAAACTACTGAATAATAGTAATAATAATAATAATAATAATAATAATAATAATAATGTTGGTGATGATGATGATGATGATGATGATGATGATGATGAATAGAGCGACAGTGGCAATATTAATACCAAAAGGTAAAATATGCACCACTTAAAAGTAGATGTGTTAAAACAAACAAATACTGCAATATTTACCAAGCGAGAAAACTCGTATATGGTTATATGGTGCATAAAAACACATCACTGCTATTGCCAGTGGCAGACAATCTCGTTATTTCTACCACTTAAACTACCAAATCATGTGTACATACATATATACATACATATGTGGAAATGGTTGCACCAGGTGTGTGACAAAACAACAGTATTGGTTGTGGCTCTTAATAGTATTCACGTATTAAACTCACTTTGGTATGAATAAATGCTTGTTTTAAATTGTATTTATAATTTGTCATTATCAATATTCCATGGCAAAAATGTGTGTAACAGATGTGAAGTAGAAAAAAAAGAATACCAAATTCATGCTTCATGTTTCTCTGTCATAATATATATATATATATATGTATAATGTGTTGCTGTGTGCATTTGTGTGTGTGTGTGTGTGTGTGTGTGTGTGTGTGTGCACGTGTTTGTGGTGTGTGTGCACGTGTTTGTGGTGTGTGTGTGTATGTGTGTGTGTGTGTGTGTGTGTGTGTGCACGTGTTTGTGGTGTGTGTGTGTGTGTGTGTGTGTAAGACAGACTTCTTCCAGTTTATCTCATCTAGTCACATAGCCTTGGGTTGGTAGACACTTGCCCCAAGGTGCTGCTCAGTGAGACAAGCCAGTTTAGAAAGTGAAATGCTTAACCATAAAGGTATGCCAGCAATGAATGAATGAATGAATGAATGAATGAATGATTGAATGAATAAATAAATGAATGAATGAATGCTTGTGTGTATGTTTGCATTTATATATATATATATATATATATATATTCGAAACGCCTGTGTTAGAATGGGGGCAGCTGATGAAGGAAAATGTTCTCTATGTGGCCTGTGTGTTTTCTGTACTCTGGTTATTATTATTTTTTTGTCTACGTTTTGTTTGCAATGTCCTGTACCCAGATATGCACCTATATATACAGGTAGATGTAGGTACGTACATACTTGTATGTATATATGCATATACTCATTTATTATTTGTTATATATATATATACAGGGGTAGTACAAAAGTAGGTTTACAGTTATCACGTAAGCACTTTAAATTTCTTTTAGAACATTTTATTACATTTAAATTTTTATCTTACAAACTGAAAAGGGAGTTTGACAAAATTAACTAAATTAGCATAGAAGAATGGTTTCATATTTTCTTTATAATTAAGATCTTCACTGTTAATATATGAATACGAAAGAGATAGTTGAATAACTGTAAACCTACTTTTGGACCACCCTGTATATATATATATATATATATATATATATATATATATATATCAGGTCATTAAGAATGAAATGTCCAATTATCTTATGCACCAAGTTTGACAGTCATTAACTCTAATGTTTTATCCTAACAATTCGTTGTTTTACAACATTGAAGAGTTACATCATCACTTTTCGAAATGCAGTTCATGGTGTCTGATTATATTGTGAGTTTTCTCTTGTAAATCAATTTTTGTGAACCCATGGATAGATAAAAAATTTGTGTTGTTTATGAATATGAGTTCTGTAGTGGAACCAATGCATTTCAGAGAGCTCAAAATGTCAATGAAGTATTTGGTGAAGATGTGGCGAAAAAGCGCACTATATGTTGATGGTTTGAGAAGTTCTGGTCCAGTGACTTTACTCTTGAAAATCAGCCCGTGGTAGACCTGAGACCAAGGTGGATAATGATGAGCTGGAAACTGTAGTGGAAGCAGATACATCTCATACTATGCATGAGTTAGCGGCAAGCTTTGATGTTTTGATTCCAACTGTATTGTACCATCTGAAACAAATTGGCAAGGTAAAGAAGCTGGACAAGTGGGTACCACATGAACTGAACAAGCATCAAATGGCATGTCATCTTGAAACTTCCTGTTCTTTGCTGTCATGGCATAAAAGCAAACCATTTTTGCATCGTGTTGTTACATGTGATCAAAAATGGATTCTCTTCAACAATAGTAAGTGTTCTGCACAGTGGTTGGATAGAGACAAAGTGCCAAAACACAATCCAAAAAAAAAATATTCACCAAAATAGCTATTGGTGTGTTTGGTGATCCAATGCTGGTATCATCCACTACAGCTTCATGGGAGCTGGTAAATCAATTACAGTGGATGAAATGATGGGTGAACTTGCGATTAAACAACCAAGATTGGTCAATAGAAACAGGCCAATTCTCTTGTAAGACAATGCTCAACCACATGTTGCACAAAGAATGCTACTCAAGTTACAGGAACTGAACTTGGAAGTACTCTGTCATCCACCATATTCCCCAGACCTTGCACCAGCTGACTATCACATTATCCAGCATAAAATTGTTTGCAAGGAAAAAACTTCAAATCTGAAGAAGAAGCAAAAACAGCCTTTTTGTGATTTCTTCACTCTTGCTCTCCAGAATTCTTCACTGCTAGCATAAATTAGCTACCAATAAAATGGCAAAATTGTGTTGATAATTTAGGTGCATACTTTGATTAACTGCATTGCTTTTTGTTGAGATAAAGTAAAATAAACTTTCAGTTCAAAATCAGACATTTCATTCTTAATGACCTGATATATATATATATATATATATATATATATATATATATATATATATATATATATATATATATATATATACATATATATATATAATTATTTGCAGTGTTCAACAGAATCAAGGTATTCTAATAATCAGGACACCAATGTAAAAAGGTAAAGTCAAGGACAGCATTCCCATGTATCAACAGTGTGTATGGACACTCGCATACTTATTAGTGTATATATGGACTTGTCCTTCCAGTTACACATACCTCCACTGTATATGTACACTCACACAAGGTCCATGGTCCACTGTAGGCTAAGGTACCCATAGCTAGTACCTTAAGAAGTGCTAGTACTCGGGGTCAGAGTAAATTTGGGAACAATAGTGGCTAAGAGGTGGTTCCACACTCCTTAAAACTCTGGAACTCCCAAAACCAGGCCCCACCACCATATGCAGTTTAAAGTCATACCCATATAAATATATATTGTGCCAGTGGCATGTAAACGGCATCCAGTACACTCTGTAGAGTGATGAGCATTATGAAGGGTATCCAGCCAGAGAAACCAAGCCAAAACAGACTGGTGCCTGGTGCAGCTCTCCAGCTTACTAGCTCTTGTCAAACTATCTAACCTATGACAGAATGGAAAATAGGAAAATAGACATTAAATTATAATAATGATAAGGATGAGGATAAAGCTGGCAAATACTGAGCCCTAATTCCTATTCTAGATAAAAGGATAAAATAATCTGCTTACATCATATGAAACCCAAATGATATAAAGAAAACTGGTAGTAATTACCCAGAATATAACGAAAACCAATCCAAAAGCACAGTCTTCGGTTATATGACTGAACATCTACCGACCAACAAGAGAAGATGTATAAGGTCGTTCAACCTGCTAAAAATAACAGCCAAGTAAATCTCTCTTGATACACATCAAAAAAAGGTAAATAAAAAGACATATTAAACAATGAAATCTTTGATACACAGAAAAAAAGTTGAATGGTTATGGCTGGAACATTTACGGTCACAGGTCTGCTCAACCAGGGATGACATGAGCCCGAACAACAACAGTAGCTAAAACAACAACATATAACAATATATCTGGTAATATAATAAATAAATAAATTTTGATTTTTTTGAATTACAGGAAGAGGGGAAACAAAGTTAAATTGTTTAGATAAAGCCAACGCACTTGAGATATTTTGAGGAGGGGGTTGGTTGGTTTAGGAGAAAAGGAAGTTTTAATGATTTATTGTTTTTTTTTTTCCTAGGATTAACAGTTCAAGTGACAAGGGGAAACTAACAATAACAATAACAGTATATAAAGCTGATAAAGGATTGATATATTTTAGGATAAGTAATAATAAGTAACACTTGTATTGGGGTATTGTTCATTTATTCTGGGAAGGTGCAGCTGTTAGATACTGAAATGTTCTATAGCACATTCTCCACCTCCACTCACCCCACCCCTACAAACACACACACACACACACACACACACACACACACACACACATACTCACACACAAAACAAAAAATGCAATCTATCTTCTTGGCAAATAAACAAACACCAATTCATTGCAATCATGAGCCAACCAATAATGATGGAGCTTTATATGGTTAGTCAGTCCGCTAGAAATAACAGTCAGACCTCTCTTAAATCTCATCCTAATCTTGTAATAATTCTTTCTAATTTTGGCACAGTGTCTGCAATTTTGAGGGGAGGGGCAAGTTGATTAGTTACATTGAACCCCCCCCCCCTCCCCCATATCGTGCTCAGCTGGTACTGGTTTTTCTGACCTCAGTGGCATTTGAACTCACAATGTAGTTTCAAATTTTGGCACAAGGCCAGTAATTTCAGGGTAGGAGGTAAGCCAAATTACATCAACCCCAGTGATCAACTGGTACTTATTTTATCAACCCTGAAAAGACGAAAGGCAAAGTTGACCTTGGTGGTCAATGAAATGTTACTAAACATTTTGCTCATCATGCTAATAATTCTGCCAGCTCGCTGTCTTATTTGAACTGAGAATGTAATAATCCTTTCTACTATAGGAACAAGGCCTGAGATTTGTGGGGAGGGGACTAGATAATTATATCAACCCCAGTACTTGGCTGGTACTTATTTTTATCACCACCACTCCCACCGAAAGGAAGAAAAACAAAACCAACATCAGTGAAATTTGATCTCAGGTCAGGACGTAATGACAGACAAAATGCCACTATGCATCTTGTCCAGCATGCTAACAATTCTACCTCAATCAGGGTTGATATGGAACTAAATAGCAACAACTGTCTATCTTTCATTATCCCTAATATGTTTTACGAACTAAAGCACCCATGCTAAATATCAAGGGCAGACCCAAGTGGTGGTGTGCGGGGGGGTGTCTGTGAAGCATGTACTCCCCACCTCAAGAAAAGAAGTGCACCCTTCTAAATAATATCATTATGTCCTTTCCTCCAGGAATTATATTCCTTTCTGACCTTGTACCCTTACTTCAAAGAATTCTTGGGACCAAGCCTGAATATTGTAGTGAAGATTGAGTTTCAGCAACCAGTGGGTAACCAAATTGGCCATCTGCTTCTTTAAAGGTTACGTACCCTTAACTACAGTAAATGCACATATATAATGGCATTAGGAAGGGCATCCAGCTGTTGAAACCATACCAAAATAGACAATTAGAGCCTGGACAGCTCTCTGGCTGGTCAGCTTCTGTCAGACTGTTCAATCCATATCAGCTTGGAATATGGATGTTAAACGATGATGATGTAGTCACCACAGCATGATGTGCATACCCTATACAACACCATTGCTAACACCCCGCCTCTCTTTCCTAACAGAAATAGAATTCTCTGGAATTTTTTCCTGCCTACATTTTTCTTCTTTTTTCCAATATTCTGTAAAAACTTGCCTGACCATAGGTGTTGTTGTTGTTGGCACTCCATTGCTTACAACGTCGAGGGTTCCGGTTGATTCAATCAACGGAACAGCCTGCTCGTGAAATTAACGTGTAAGTGGCTGAGCACTCCACAGACACGTGTACTCTTAGCGTATTTCTTGGGGATATTCAGCATCACACAGTGTGACAAGGCTGGCCCTTTGAAATACAGGTACAACAGAAACAGGAAGAAATATACAGAGATTTAATGTGTTGGCAGGGATTTGCCAAAAACAGAAACCCAATTTCCAGAGTTGATGAAGATCTGTGGTAAGGTAAAATACAAGATTTGGTGAGGACATTGAACTTTTCCCTGAATAACAATCAATGGTAAAAGCAGATTGGCTAATGTTGAGAACACAACATTTCCAACAACATCCTCGCCACTTTATGGAAACAAAAATAGATGTTGAAGATATATACAAATAGTTGATAACAAACATTAATCGTCAAAGATTTTCAAACATATGCTTGTACCTATAGCAAAAAAAGAGCAAGCAATATTCTGTGGATATTAATCTGAGTTAGTTGGGGATATAAAATTCCTTAGAGAAAATAAGAAGACATTTGAAAGTCAGAATTTAGAAGGTATTTAGAATAATTAACCTGCTGGGGATTTGGCTGTGAAATGAAGTTGGGTCATTTCTTAATCTAAAAGTAATTTGTTTGTATATCCTTTGGAAGTGAATATTTTTACCTTGTAATAAGTAGGTAACTTACCTTTTATCTTTTGCTTGTTTCACTAACTAGACTGCAGCCAAGCTAGGGCACCACCTTGAAGACTTTTTAGTAGTCAAATAAATCAACCGTAATACTTTGTTTTTTAGAACCCAATACTTATTCTATCAGTCTCTTTTGCTGAACTGGTAAGTTATGGAGACATAAACACACTGACACCATTTGTCAAGTGATAGTAGGGGACAAACACAAAGACACGCACTCATAGATACATATATACATATATATATATATATATATATATATATATATATATATATATATATGTATATATGTATGTATGTATAAATAAATATATATATATATATATATATATATATATATATATATATATATATATATATATATATGCTTACTTGGAAATGGATGTGTGGCATTCAACCAAAAAATAATATAAATAATATATATATTATTTATATATATATATATATATATATATATATATATATATATATATATATATATATTTATATATATATATATATATATCATCATCGTCATCATTTAACGTCCACTTTCCATGCTAGCATGGGTTGGACGATTTGACTGAGGACTGGCGAACCGGGTGGCTGCACCAGGCTCCAATCTGATCTGGCAAAGTTTCTACAGCTGGATGCCCTTCCTATGCTAACCACTCCGAGAGTGTAGTGGGTGCTTTTACATGCCACCGGCACGAGGGCCAGTCTGGTGGTACTGGCAACAGCCACTCCTAAACGGCACTTTTTATGTGCCACCTGCACAGCAGTCAGTCCAGTGGCATTGACAACAACCTCGCTCGAATGTTTTGTTCACATGCCACTGGCACAAGTGCCAGCAAGGCGACACTGGTAACGATCACGCTCAAATGGTGTTTTTTACGTGCCATCGGCATGGATCCAGACAGCTGCTCTGGCAGTGATCCCACTCAGATGGTGCTGTTAGCACTCCACTGGCATGCGTGCCAGTCATCGAATTTGGTTCAGTTTCGATTTCACTTACCCCAACAGGTCTTTGCAAACAGAGTTTAGTATCCAATGAAGGAAGGTTGGCATGGGTGCCAGTCATCGAATTTAGTTCGATTTCAATTTCAATTTCATTTGCCTCAACAACTCTTCACAAGCAGGATTTTATGTCCAAAGAAGGAAAGGTACGCGTAAGTGGACTGGCTACACCCTTGGTAAAGACCACAGGTTATGGTCTCACTTGTCTTGCCGGTTCTTCTCACACACAGCATATTTCCAAAGGTCTCAATCACTAGGCATTGCCTCGGCCTAATGTTCAAAGGTCGTGCGTCACCACCTCATCCCAGGTCTTCCTGGGTCTACCTCTTCCACAGGTTCCCTCAACCGCTAGGCTGTGGCACTTTTTCACACAGCTATTCTCATCCATTCTCGCCAAATGACCATACCAGCGCAATCGTCTCTCTTGCACACCACAACTGATGCTTCTTAGGTCCAACTTTTCTCTCAAGATACTTACACTCTGTTGAGTATGCACACTGACATTACACATCCATCGGAGCATACTGGATTCATTCCTTGCAAGCTTACGCATGTCCTCAGCAATCACAGCTCATGTTTCACTGCCATGAAGCATGGCTGTTCATACACATACGTCATACAGTCTGCCTTTTACTCTGAGCAAGAGGCCCTTTGTCACCAGCAGAGGTAAGAGCTCTCTGAACCTTGCCCAGGCTATTATTATTCTAGCAGCTACACTTTCAGCGCACCCTCCCCCGCTACTGACTTGGTCACCTAGGTAACAGAAGCTATCAACTACTTCTAGTTTTTTCTCCCTGGAATTTGACAGAAGTTGTTCTCTGCACAACTTTTGTCACATTCCAGGGAGAAGTTGTGCAGAGAATAACTATAATATATTATTATTTGATTGAATGCCACACATCCATTTCCAAATAAGTATATATAGATATATATATGTATGTATCTATGAGTGTGTGTCTTTGTGTTTGTCCCCTACAATCACTTGACAATATATATATATATATATATATATATATATATATATATATATTCATTATCTAGTTGGTTCATTTCCTCTGCATGTCCACCTTATTATTATTATTATTATTATTATTATCATTATTATTATTATTAAGATGGTGAGCAGGTAGGATCGTTAGCACACTGGACAAAATGTTTAGCAGTATTTCACCTGTCACTGTGTTCTCAGTTCAAATTCTGCCAAGGTCGACTTTGCCTTTCATCCTTCAGGGTTGATAAATTAAGTACCAGTGGAGCACTGGAGTCGATGTAATCAGCTTAATCCCTCCCCACAAATGTCAGGCTTTGTGCCTTGAGTAGAAAGGATTATCATTATTACTTAGCCTCAGGCCATCCTTGATCCACTAACCTGTGATCAAAAGCATTCTAGTCGTGAGCATCCCAACTCTTCTGAAGCATGAAATATCTATCTAGGAATACATTATTCAATGTGTAGTTCCCCACCTTTTTTTTTTTTTTCTTTTAGGCAGTAGCACATGCTTTGCATAAAAACTTCACTATTTCCAGCAGATTAAACAACCACATTGAGGTTCTCTTGCTCACTCATGTAGAATTCAAATAATTATTGAAGTTGCTGTTGTTGATGCCCCCTCTCGTCGCTCCTGTACGTATTGACTCTCGAGCCACTACTGCGGAAGCTGGCGACGCTGAGGGGCATCCCGCGAGAGTTGGGATGCGGGACGAGCGTGTCGGCATACGCGGACGACGTCATCGTCATAGTGTCTAGCCAAAAGCACATCGAGCTTGTCGGCGAGACACTGAAAGACTACGAAACGGTAACGGGAGCAAAAATCAACCAGGATAAGTCAGTGGGCTTGCGGCTCGGCACCTGGAGAAGCAAGCTCATGCCGTCAAGCAGCGCCTCTGTCGTGGGACGTTGGACTGACGGTCCGGTTGAGTTGCTCAGGGTCTGGTTTGGTCCAGACCTCCAAACGGAGAAGAACTGGGACGAGATAACGAGAAGGGTGGCCACTCTAGCCCGGCAATGGGCCGAAAGGAAGCTTTCCCTGAAAGGTCGGGCGGAGGTGGCGAACACGTACGTCGCGTCCGTCATCTACTACCGCCTGACCGTCGTGCCTTGTCCCGACCCTACCATCACCAAACTGGAGCGCATCCTCTTCCGCTTCTTGTGGAAAGGAAGCGTTCCGATGGTTAGGCAATCCGTTTGCTGCCAACACCCGTTAAAAGGAGGACTGGGCATGCCGTGGTTGATGATGCGCCGACACGCACTGAGACTGCGACATATCCGGCTCTACGTAGACAACGGTGAACAGGTGTGGTCGCCGTTTGTGCGGCGCGCTTTCCCGCAGCTCGTCTCCATGACCGAACTGCAGTCGTGGATCAAGAAGAGGCCGAGGAAGGGCGAATGGCACCGCGAGTGTCGCGCTGCTCTTCGGCAACTCCAACAACCCGGGTCAACCTTGAGCGACTGCATCACAACTAACGCATTCTATAGTGGATTAGTGGAGGGAAGGTACGACGACGATCTCGGGGCGAACCTGGGCGTCGACGAGGAATACTTGACCCGCCTGTTTAAGACGACCTTCGGACCGGGACCTATGGACAACTTCCAGAGATCCCTGGCCTGGCCGTGCTATCGAGAAGCACTACCCGTTCGGGATAAGCTCTACAGGCATGGCTCGAGAAACACGGGGCCGACCTGTCCGAGATGCCGGCAGAGCGACGAAACCGTTCTGCACGCACTCGTACAGTGTCCCACCATTTCCGAGCTGTGGGCTTACGTCGAACAACTGCTATCGCGTGTGGGACGAGTCGGTCTATCAGCCGAGTCTATCGTGAATATTGTCGCGCCTCCTTCCTTTAAACGGGAAGGAAGAGCTATTTTCATCGTACTTGTGGCTATGGCGAAAGAATGTGTATGGTGGACGCGTCTGAAAGGTCTAGAGACAAAGACTTTCCTCTGTGGGCAATCTCTCATCAACTTCTTCAAGTATCACCTGAAGAGGAAGGTGAGAGTAGAAAGGGAAGTCTTGTCTAGTGAATGCTTCAAAAAAAGATGGGTGAATGTAGCAAGGATGGCACGTGTGAACGACGGAGCCATCTTGAGCATAACCCTATGAACTAAAAAAAAAACAAAAAAAAAAAAAAATCCAAGAAAAAAAAAGAAAACAAAAAGGCAAAAGAGAGTCACTTACTGTTATAGTTTCTTCAATGAGAATATTGACCAAGGTTACCGTGGTCTTTTCCGTAGGCTTTTCTTTCCACGGCCAAACCTAAACTGTCCTCCCCTCCTTTTACACGAGAACATTACTGTGTGATACACGATCCCTATTGATCGCCCTTTTTTTTTTTTTTTCTTTGATCCCTTTTGATCGAACTACCCCCTTTTCCTTCCTACGATCCCTTTTGATCGACCCCCCCCCCCACCTTTTTTTCCCCTCCCAAAAAGAAAAGCTCTACATTGTATTTGTCCCATCTTCGTTGAGCCCTGTGTGGCTAATAAAAGAAATGTATCTTTGAAGAATTTGACTAGGTTTTTAGAAAACTGTTATGGTGCTGGCTGCTTCATCAATTTTGTTGACTAGTTAAGATGATTTTTTAAAATAACCTGTTTGATTTAAAAAAAAAAAATCATAATCTTGTTTAAGAGATCTCATTGGCTATTAGGAAAACTATCGTTTTATTTGAAAAATTTGTCTGGCAGTTTAAAGAGCTAAAATAGTTTTCAAAATTTGACTGAAAGTAGCAATAAAATATAGAGGTGTGAATGTTAATATTTTTAAGTGTCAGTATATCTGAATAATGTGCCATCATATTTGAAAGGTGAAGGCAAGTCTTAAGTCATTTTCATACTTTTAATTTCGTTTATCTATAGACATTAGACTGAAATTTGATGAATTTATGATTTGGGTCTTATGCATTTATCACACAATTGACATCTGTTCTCTGATTATAAATACATTCTGTCAAATAAATAGTTGTTCATTAACCATTTTGGGATTATGTTTCCATTGAATGAACTGCCTATGTGTTGTAATTAATTTGTAACATAATCAGATTTTAAAGACGGTTCAACTAAAATATGATGTTGATCCTCTGAATGTCTCCTGTTCAATATGCCTAGTACATATTCTATCAGAAGTCTTTTATCGAACCACTACATTACAAGGATGTAAACAAACCAGTACCAGTTGTCAAGCAGTGGTGGAGCACGCACACACACACACATTCAAGACATGCTTCTTGCAGTTTCTGTCTCTCATGGATTTGGTTGGAGTTATAGTAGAAGATACTTACTCAAGGTGCCACACAGTGGGACTGAATCCAAAACCATGTAGTTGGAAAGCAACTCTCTCTCTTACTCTTTTACTTGTTTCAGTCATTTGACTGCAGCCATGCTGGAGCACCACCTTTAGTAACAGAAATCAACCTCAGGACTTATTCTAGCACTTATTTTATTGGTCTCTTTAGCTGAGCTGCTAAGTTACGGATACATAAACACACCAACATCGATTGCCAAGTGATGGTGGAGGGACAAACACAGACACACACAAGCACACGCACACACACACATATATATCTATAATATAAATTGGACATGGTCGATATTCTTTCTTGTCTTGAGGTTCACAGCCAAATGGCTGGGTGGATGTATAATTTCTTTCTATGTTCATAATTAAATCAATGTTTTAATGATTAGACAGAGGTCCAATAGAATAGCTCTCAGAAACAGACTACGTACAAACTCGTTCTTCACAACTCCTGAAGCTGTTTTCTGACGGCGGGGGGTGGGGGTGATCAGGAAATTTTCATACAGTTGGCGGCTCCAATTGAAACAAGGGACCTGAAATGATAAGGTTGAGAAACGCTGTTATAGATTATGCCTAACCGAAAACGATCACAGCCACATCATCCAAACAGACCAGGTGACACTGGGCTTAGCTGCTAGTTTATATATATATATATATATATATATATATATATATATATATATACAATGGGCTTCTTCCAGTTTCCGTCTACCAAATCCACTCACAAAGTCTTGGTCAGCCTAAGGCTATAGTAGAAGACACTTCCCTACGATGCCATGCAGCGGGACTGAACCTGGAACCAGGTTGTTGGAAAGCAAGCTTCTTACCACACAGCCACTCCTATTCAATTTTCTTCTTTTTTGTACAAGGTAAAATAATCCTTTCTACAATAGGCACAAGGCCTAAAATTTGGGAATTTGGTGTGAGGTTAATAGTTGATTACATCGACCCAAGTACTCGACTGGCACTTATTTAATCAAGGAAATCCTGGAAAGGATGAGAGGCAAAGTTGATCTTGATGGAACTTGAATTCAGAACGTAATCTTTTCTACTATAGGCACAAGGCTTGAGTTTTTTTTTTTTTTTTTTGTGGGGGCAGTCGATTAGATCGACTCCAGTACAAAACTGGTACTTAATTTATCGACCCCGAAAGGATGAAAGGCAAAATCGACCTCGACGGTATGTGAAATCAGAACATAATGACGGACGAAATGCCGTGTGTGTGTTTGTGTCTGTGTTTATCTCCGTCCCACACCGCTCGACAGCTAGTGTTAGTGTGTTAACATTCCCGTAACTTAGTGGTTTGGAAAAAAGCATCCGATAAAATAAGTACCTCGCTTAACAAAAACTATGTACTGGGGTCGAATCATTCAACTAGAAAATAAAAATGTTCATAGCAGTGCCCCATCATGGCCGCAGTCTAATGACTCAAACAAGTAATCGCTAAAAGATGCGTAGAGAACGACCGTGCTCCTTTTAACGCGTCGCACGGTCGACACAAAACATGTTATATAACATAAAAGTCCTCGTATGTGAGATGCGAGGAAATGCCAGCAAAGGAAAGAGAGAGACACAACCGTGTAAGAGTAAGCTTTATTAGGGTAGTCAACTGTGTGCCTGTGTGTGCGTGCATGCGGCAATATAAACAGCACAATATATAAGACTGGCTGTCGTGTACAAGAGTGTGTATACAATAATGTGTGTGTGTGTGTGTGTGTGTGTGTGTGTGTGTGTGTGTGTGTGTGTGTGTGTGTGTGTGTGTGTGTGTGTGTGTGTGTGTGTGTGTGTGAATGAGAAATACAGAGCATGGAATAAGAGTCTGTAACATAGACGATGAGCGTCCTGAATACAGTGATAGTGAAATACCAGTTCATAGTCCGTACCACAGTAAATAGAATGTCTGTACATAAGAGGTTGTGGCCGAATAGCAGAGCTGAAGTGTCACATGTCGTGAGTGAGGTTGAGCTTCGATGCTACAACCGGTTATTTGAATACAGAATATTCTCGCAGGTTGTTCTGGCTGTTCTTTTCGTGGTGGAAACAATCCCCACAAATAGTGTTGAGAAGAAACCGCGGTTGTTGGTGTACTCTGGTGGCGTCGTGTTGGCGCTGGCGATGGGACTGTAGAAGACAGTAGAACGGTGGTGTTGACGTTGTCGCTGGAAACTGGCTGGAGTTGTGTTCTGTGTAGTCTACGACCAGACCTGAAAAGGTCTGAGGTCGCGACAAACTGGCGTGGATAAAACAGGGCTATTTATAGGTAAAAAGGGGCTCGAGAAACAGCAGAAAAACACTCTCTCACGTGACCTTATCAGAAGGCCACGATTGGTTGATGTTCACCCTGGCGCGAAACAGAACTGAGACAAATGCCGCGCAAATAAGAGCCAATCAGGGTGATGGACACAGCAGAGTCCAAACGGACCGAAGGCTAGATGTTAGCCGCTTCGTTCGCATTCGTAACTAATTTTCTCAAACCGGTAAATCAGCAGCAAAAGTTTATTAACTGCAGAATTATTTCCGGACTTAGCGCGCCAGATTGAAGACATTTGAAAGGATACACTGAATGTAATTTGTAGAACTCTACACGTGCTCCCTTTTGGGTGGACGTATTGTGTCTAGTTCTGGAAATTATATTTCAAATCGACAGACTACGCTGACGATCCTGCAGATATTTACTTATGTAAATTTTAACAGGTGAAACCATGGTGTACGTAGGTTAATCGTTTTTTTTTATTTAGTATTTTTTCATTTGTCTTGCCCTTTTACAGTCTGTTGTGTCGCTAAAGTTTTACTGAGAACATATATTTTTTCCGTGGTTAGATGATTCGGCATTTATTTCTAGCATATAGGAGTCCACTTTTGCGGGTCACTCCTCTTATTTTTGTATGTATTATATATATATGAAAACGTTTCGTTCGAAACGTGTTTATTATTCAATGAATCCGATTTGATTACACTTTGTACGATGATCTTATTTTAACTCCATTAACATCTATAACAAGGTTGCCTATTCTAACCTTTAAAAAACACTGTTTCAATAACTGAACGACTAAATAAAAGTGAAAATATCAAAGAAAAAAGAAAAGCGCCTAAGCAAGATAATCATGTAAATAGATGTAAATATCAAAAGATTTATATTCAAAATTTCAATTCAAATTAAATTAAAACGAAATTAACATAATTTTATTTTTACTTCATAATATTTTCGAAGATTTCCCGATCAATCTCTTTTGATGTAGAAGCTGCAATTTCAACATGATTTATAAGCATCCATGGATCCAATTTTCTTTGACAATAGTTCTCGAGGTTGTTTATAATCATAACATTTGTCACTTCGTTTAAGTCGGTATTTGACGTTCAAAATTTCACTTAATGTTTCTATGCTTAAATGGTTATGATCTTTTGGTGTGATAAAATTCATATGATCAAATACTTTCTCTCTGCACATCAGCATTTGTAAGCGGTAAAATGAAATTTGCAGATGGAGTTTATCCACACGAATCCCTATACAATAATACATCAGCCCAGAATGAAACCGCGTCTGAAACTTGAGTCCATCGTATTTAAATATATTTTCAATTAAACACCGAAAATAAGAAATTGAAAATTTAAAAAGTAAATATGTTGAAATAGCCATATAAATAATAAATAGCAAGAATACCCTGCTGCTTAATATGTATCCCAGAATAGCAGATACTAGGTGTGCAATCGAAGAGGCATGGGGCTTAAATTTAGAAAAAGAAAATTCTGAATTAAATTCTGATTTCGCTTTAACGAAAAAGCACTAAAATTACGCGGCGCATAACTCAATGGATTTTCGCGCTGAAAATAGTAGAACGACACTAAATTTAACACAAAAAGCGCTAAATTGGCAACTCTGACCAAAAATGTTTTATAGCAATATACTTGACGATAGAGTACGTCTGTCCACTACTCAGATTTAACTTGCAAGCTGACAGGTGTATATGGGAAGATAGTACTTGGTTGTGGTCCAAGAGTTTACAGGCTTATAAAAAGTAAGCTGTTTCAGTTACATGTAACCATTAGTCAATGTCTACTACGACGAATCGTCAGTCAAATAAAAAAAAATCCTTGCGTATTTCATTTGTAACTTTATTTTCTGAGCTCAAATCCCACTGTGGTCAACTTTGTCTTTTCATCCCTATGAAGTTGGTAAAATACAGTATCAACCAAGAACTTGGGTTGATAATATCAACAAGGTCCCCGGCTTCTTGTACCGTTGATGTTAGTATGTTGTGTCCCATCAGACGGTCATTTTATGTTCTTATAACCTTTCATGATCTACTATAAGAGCAGCAGAAAAACCTCTAAATAAATAAAGTATCTTTTTGGAGAGTTGACAACCTAATAAACACCAGTGATATATTTTCACAGAGATAAATAAATTTATTTGCTTCGAAATTCACCGTTCCTAAAAAGAATTATTACAAGTATATATTTTTTACAATTGTAGCGTTTGTTATAAACAAAGGCTTGGTGTTGGTTTATATGCAACATTTATTGCAATATTTTTTTTACAACGTTTCATGAAAATACAGACAGCGTCAATTTTATGCGGATATCATATTTTACAGATGTTGAAGGTCTTCACATATAATTAATGATTAAGTTGAACTTTCACATTGCTGCAAAAACGCTTGGCTGCATTCATTTTTTTCATCCATCGAGTAATATAGAGCAATGAAAACAGCTATTAGGAAAATCGCGCTATGAGAGAGAGAGAGAGAGAGAGAGAGAAAGAGAGAGAGAGAGAGAGAGAGAGAGAGAGAGAGAGAGAGAGAGAGAGAGAGAGAGAGAGAGAGAGAGATTTACGAGGAACCATAACGAAACAGGGTCTCAATTCCCCCTGCTTATCATGCCCGAAAATGGCTGCTTATAAGGCCGTCGTTGAAAGAACATTCTGGCATTTTTCACATGAATATTATTAGCTGAAATTAGGCTCGGCACGCATGATAAACTCACGATTTACATGTGATCGGAAAATGGGAGTTGGAAAAACAACTGCCATACAATGATTTAGGTAGAATGCTTTTGTTTCGAGACAGGTCAGCTCTGATCGTGCTAACTTAGGATCAAAGTCGTTCCAGAGTGAAAATGTATTTTAATCTTCAGCACACTAAGAACCACGTCATCCAATATTTCCATTTTTTTTTGCTGTCATTACAACATAAGATTAAATACCTTTAGGTATTTATTCCTGCTGTCCGAGTTCCGAAATCGACCGTGACACTCATCCTTTCGGTGTTAATAAAATAAAATAATAGTCCAAAACAGTTTGTTGGCAGAATAATTAGAACAAGACGAGATATATGCCTTGTGAGATTTGTTCCAACTCTTTACGCTCTGAGTTCTTGGGTAGCAGACTTAATCTGTCTCTCAGTTCAACACTACGGCAGTTGTTTTCAACTCCATTTTCGATCACATGTAAATCGTGTTTACATGCGTACAGACCCTGTTTCAGTCAATCAGAACTTTTTGTTCAAGAGATAATCTCTAGAACCTTCCTTCAACAAAGGCCTTAAACACGGGTGAATTTTCTCTCTCATAGCTATTTTTCGCAGTCTCATATACTAAACCAGCACGATCCTCCTAATAGCTGTTTTCACATCTCCAGACCCAACCCAGATATGTATAAAGAATCAACGTAGCTGTACGTAACTGCAGCAATGCGAAAAATCAACCAAGTTTTCAATTATCTTTTGAAGATCTCCGGCATCTGTAAAACACGATGTTCATATAAGATTGATTCTACCTGTATTGCATGAAGCCTTGTCATAAAGTAGCAATAAATAATCTTTTCTACTCTAGGCACAAGGCCCGAAATTTTGGGTGAAGGGGCCAGTCGATTAGACCTTAAAAGGATGAAAGATAAAGTCGACCTCGGCGGAATTTGAACTCAGAACATAAAAACAAGCGAAATACCGCTAAAGCATTTTGCCCGGCGTACTAACGTTTCTGCCAACTTGCTGCCTAAAGTAGCAATAAATAATGTTTCTATTACAAGTCTTTATCATAACCAAGCTACAACACAATCACTGGGTTGAAACTTGGGTGCCTTTTCACAGAGATTGAGCTAGATATCTGGTTTGAGAATGAACCCCTTCCTCCTTCCAATCTCGGAAGCCCTGACTAAACATTAATAACTCTCTCTACATTAGGTACAAGACCTGATTACATCGACCCCACTGCTCAGCTGATCCTTATTTTGTCGACCCCGAAGGGATAAAAGGCAAAGTTGACGTCGGCGGAATTTGAACTCGGAACACATAGATGGACGAAATGCCGCAAGGCATTTTGTTCGGCGTGCAAACGATTCTGCCAGCTTGCTACCTTAGGCCGATTAAACATTAACAACTATATGATATCTTTTTTGTTGCTGTCACAGGTTTCTATTTTATAAAATTTTGTTCCAATTGTTTTCGAATTTGGTATACTACTGTGAAGGCACGTGGTTTAGCGGTTGTGGTATTCGGCTCGCGAATATGAGATCGTGATTTCGAAAACTGGCAGAGCGTTGTGTCCATGAGCAAGGCACTTTATTTCATGTTGTTTCAATCCACTCAGCTGACAAAAACGAGTCGTACCTGTATTTCAAAAAGCCAGCCTTGTCACAATCTGTGTCACGCTGAATCTCCCTGGTAACTACATTAAGGGTACACGTGTCTATGGAGTGCCCAGCCACTTGCACATTAATTTCACTGACGTGCTTTTGTATGCTAATAACGAAAAGTAAATTCATTTTTGTCTTCCATTTTTAAATAAAAAGTTAATAGCTTTTAAAGTTTGAAAATTCTGGGTAATTTTAGCCAATCGAAAGCCACAGACACATTGGTGACTATTTCCATAGTAGCAAACGAAGTTGTAGCCTGCTTAAATCCACTAGCGTAGCTAGAGTGTGTGCCGTCCAGAGCGGCCCTTACGTTTGCCGCCCCTGGACCCCTCAAAAAACATGTTGCCTACAGCAGACCCAAAAGTGCCGACCGGGGCGGACTGTCCCTACTGCTTTCCCCCTAGCTACGCTAGTGCTTAAATCTACCACTGCTATGTGTATTTCCTTTACCAGTGTATTTATTTTGGCGTGTGCCTATTTCCAAAAGTGTATCTCAAACTTTCATTTTTGAATTTTCCTACAAAAAAATGTATTAATTGCTTACGTGAACTGAACTATTACCGCAGTATAACGTACAATTTTTCTTTTTGTAATTTTTCGCCAAAAAATTTCATCAAAGACTTTTCCTTTAGAAAACGATGATAGTGGTGGAAATTTTCAAAGGAACGCTAGGGAGGAGGTATCAGATGTTTAAAGAGATCGAGTTTTTTCTTAGAAATACAATATTTAAACGAGGTACAATACTTGGCGAAATTTCGAAGCAGCAGTCACCTTATGGAGAAGGAAAAGGGCAAGGAACAGGTGGTGATAGTGGGGTGTTTTTTACCCTTCATTTTTACAAACCGTCCTTGTGTTTCATACAACAGAAATTACGATTCTGAGAGAATTTGTATCTTTTCAGTCTCATTCACAGATTTTTTAATCATTATTTTTTTTAACGGAACAGTTTGAAACTTCGTATACTGGTGTAATTTCTCATGCTGAACACGGTTTACTTTTCAGATTTTTGACAAAATTTCGTATTTTAGAAGTTATTTCGTGTTAAGGTTGTCGCCAGCTAAAGAAAGTTACTGCTATTTGCGATAGTAATTGAAGAGCAACAACTTCCGGATCATCTCTACTAAATGTCACCACTCTGTTCCGTTTAATTTTTGTTTACTGCCTGTGCTGCATATTACACGCTTTTTTTTTTTTTCAGTCGTCTCTTTGTACATTTGTATTTTCACCACCCGTACAAAGAAATGATCGAAAAGCAAAAATAAATGTAATCGATGTAATCAATTATCCCCTTTCACAAAATTTCAAGCCTTATAGTAGTGTAGCAAAACTCAAGTCTTGCTATAGTAGAAGGATTTATATAAGTCCTCCCACTTTTTTTTTTTTCAGAAATTTCCATAGAAATTTAACTTGGGAACCATTGGTCCACGCATATATTTGAAAAGAGGTACATGCTGGAGTGGATACTATAAGAGAATATGAATTATAAGCCAATGTAAAATTAGCTTTAGGGCAATGAACCAGCATGGTTGCGGTCCTATGACTGAAATAGTTAAAAGATAAAAGACAAGAAAATAACTCTCAAAGGAAAGCGTGTGTGTGTGTGTGTGTGTGTTGATCCTTTATACTCTACAAAGCCAAAACTAGTGAAAAGTATCGGACATGCTTCCTTTTCTTCACAACAACATCAACATATTTTCATCTTCGAACCGTTTATTTCTACTTTAAGCAATTAACTTTATTTTTGCACTCCAAACATGCAACTTTTGCAGTCGTTTTCTGGCTATTTGCTTTTTCTATACATTCAAAAAAGAAAAAAAAAAGAAAGAAAAAGAAACCTTACAAGTAGATAAATCGAATTTCGATCACCCTGATTCATCAACATATAAGCACTTACAAAAATAAGAAAAAAAAAATTTGCTATTCAGAAGGCCATAAAAGAGATGAAACTTTGAATGCCAGCTGAAAGAAATGGTGGCCAGAAGCGATCCACGACTATAAAGGATTCTCTCCTGACGAAATCCACCACTCTGCAGTAGATAAGGCTGTGAAGCTGGACGTTAATAACTTGATCGAGGCCCACTCAGATCCGTTAACGGATGAAGATCTGACAGAGATAACGAACTCAGCAAGTGAGAAAGAAGAAGAAAAAGAAGAGGATCCAAGGGAAGAAGTCGGCCTATCACTAGAACGCCTTTCAACTCTAGCAAAAACGGCAAATGAACTTCAGAGAATGGCGGCCGATGATTCGTGCGTTGCAGTTCTGAAATGCAATCGACGGAGCCATGGAAGTTTATAAAAACCTTACACAGACGAAAAGGCACAGCCAGCAACTGCCCATCACTGTGTTTTTCACCTGCAAAAAACGAGAAGACACGGGTACTCCTAAGAGTGTGGGGAGAGTTTATAAAAGCTTAAATATATAAAAATAATAAAATAAACATATACAAATTATAAAAAATAATAAAAATAAAATACACAGTACAATGCTGTTTCTACTTCGCGGATTTTTACCTATCGCGGGAGGTTTTGGAACGAAACACCCGCGATAGTGAGGGATTACTGTAAATGACTGACTTAATTTTTTTTGTTTCTTTGTCTTACTTTGCTTAAAGAATTGAACAAAAGGTCTTTTCTTTTCACATATTAGTAATGCCATCATATTTAAATTGTTTACAAATCATGTACTGTCAGTTAATAACTGGTTTAAAATACATGTTTTATTTAGTTTATGGCAGTTAAATGAAATATGACTTTTTTTTAGTGACTATTTCCAAGCTAAAATTTTTGTCATTTTTTTCTGTGATTTATTTTTTCTGGACACCATGGACGAATTGATGTTCTTTCGGTCTGTCATCTATGTTTAATCGTCTGCTGTTACGTTCTGAGTTCAAATTCATCCTTTCGGGGTCGATTAAATAAGTACCAGTTACGCACTGGAATCGATGTAATCGACTTAATCCCTTTGTCTGTCCTTGTTTGTCTCCTCTATGTTTGTCTCCATGTGGGCAATGAAGAAATAAAAAATACGAGTGGGCCACGCTAGAAACACTGCGATAATTTAACGAACATATAGAAAAGTACGGTGAAATAAGCAATTAGATATAAACGAGTAGTGGGGTGGCGTATTATTTTTAAGTAGGAATTTCATGTTTACAATTATGAGTTAGAAAAAACAAATGTGTAACTTAGAATTGTGACCATGTATTAAGTTTCAGCATCTAATCAGAAGCACACGCACGCACGCGCACTATATATATATATATGTATTTATGTGTATGTATGTATGTATATATATATATATATATATATATATATATATATATAGATTACATACATACATACATAACTCTTCGAAACGCTTACTTTTAGAATGGTGGCAGCTGATGAAGGAAATGTTCTCTATGTGGCCTGTGTGTTTTCTGTGCTCTGTTTATCATTTTGTCCACGTTTTTTTGCAATGTCCTGTACCCAGATATGCGTCTATATATACATGTAGATGTAGGTAGGCACATACATGTACGTATATATGCATATACTCACATATTATTTGTATTACATGGAACGAACACGACACAATGAAGTAGAGAAATTTGAAAAGACAACACGAAACCGGTTATTTCTCAAAATACAATGTTTATATACAAAAAAGATTTTATAACATTTTTATTACATTTTTCTGACATAATTTAAATATATACTTTAACCATGTAACACAAGCCTTCTGTAGTTTTTTCACTCTTATTATCTTATATATATATATATATATATATATATATATATATATATATATATATATATATATATATATATATATATATATATATATATATATATGTATATATATATATCTGTATGTATAAATTCACGATTGTATACATATTAGATCATCATCATCATCATTTAAGGTCTGCTTTCTGTGCTGGCATGAGTTGGACAGTTTGACAGGAGCTGACCAGCTGAAGAGTTGACCGAGTTGCATGTCTGTTTTGGCATGAGGATCTTTGTGATTTGACGGGCAACATTTGTTTTCTTAACGAAACACTTTCAAACTTGGGACACTGGTAGAATGTGTCATATAAAACAACTTCTTCTCTTAACCTTCTTAACAAAAAATTGTACATCGCAAGTTATTTCATGTTAAAGTTGTCGTATTTCTGTAATTTCAACCAATCACTGACGTCTATTCAGCTGAATACAATTAGTGCTGTTTGGTGTCAAGTGTGTTATTCCCTGTTTAATTATATCATTATTCCCTAGTAAGAGTTTAGGATTTTAGGGTTATGGTTAGGGTTGGGGTCAGGGTTGGGGTTAGGGTTAGGGTTAGGGTTAGGGTTATGAGTTATAGGGTTAGAGTTAAGGTTATGGCAAAAATAATCATAACCCTAACCGTAATCCTAAAACTAACCCTAACTCTAAAACCCGAACCCTAACCCTAAAACCCTAAAGCTAAAACCAGTACAAACGCACGAACGATGTCATAAATAACAGTGACAAACGAAAAATATACCGCTGATAGTTGTTGTTGACAACGGATAGTTTTTGTTGACAAAACAACGGCACTAATTTTATTCAAGGGAAAAAATACTGTAACACCGTTGTTTATATTCCACGGCGTAATTGTTTTCACCTCAATAGACGTCAGTGATTGGTTGAAATTACCGAAATACGACAATTTTTTACATGAAATAACTTCGAATACAAAATTTTTTATCTGTTCTATAACACAAAATATACAAGTATTCGAAGTTTGAAAGTGTTTCGGTACCAAAAACACTACATAAAAAAATGTTGCCCGTCAAATCACAAATATCCGGAGATTGTCTATTACATCGATTCCAGCACTACATTGGGTACTTAATTTATCGACCTTCGAAAGGATGGAAGGCAAAGTCGACCTCGGCGGAATTTGAACTCAGAACGTAGCGGCAGACGAAATACCGCTAAGCATTTTGGTCGGCATACTAAAATAATAATAATAATAATAACAATAATAATAATGATGATAATATAATGAAATGAGATAGATGGCTAAGGGTTGTTTTGACTCTTATTTCTAGCAATGCTAGTGCTAACAAGCACCCTCTGTCACTTTAGTGACGTCTATATTTGTGCTTTTCGGTTGTAAACTGAGAATAGCCAGTTGAATAATTTACACACACACACATCAGCGGTCGTTAACAGTCAAATTCCACACGTATATACATATATTTATATATAAGTATTCACAGTATACAATAGGAGGAAAGCATATATAGTATACAATCTAAAAGGATAAAAAGGGAGTATACACACCCATACACATATATGATGGGCATCTTAGTGTTTGAACGCTAATTATCCACGTAGGTCATGAAAAAACTGAAGCCTGCAGGACTTTCTGAATGGCAAGCCTTAATGAAAAATTACCTAAAATTTCTTAGTGGTGAGGCCCGTCATATCGCATGTAACTTGCTTCTCGAAAAAAGTTGTTCCCGCCTGGTCTAAACTCTTTTTCTTTTTTTTTTACTCCATTAGTCTTTCGTCTTTCTTAATCAAAACATGTTTCTTATGTTTCATTTATTACTATTTCATTTATAGATATATCTAATTATAACTTATATATATATATTTTAATTTTCAATTTATGTTAGTTTTTACGCGGTATGCGTTTGTGTTTTCTATTCCGAATGCAAACTGCGTTTGTATATTGTCAAACAGCGCTAGACTATAGGGCTTTCCTATAAGGTGTTACCCACCCCTGATTAGAACTCTCCCGTATGACATGTACGCATGCTCAGTGACTTGCTTTAACAGTTGCAATCAGCTGAATGCACATTGCCAGTAACATTTGATATAATTACCCACACTCTGTGGTCAGGATTCTTTTTTTGGTTTGATGTCGGTAGCGAAGGGATTACCAGACACCGGACAATACAGTGAGAGCAGCTTTCACTCACATCGTGGTATTCGATGCTGTGTACGTGTCTGTCGTGGTAAAATATGCCACTCCTTAACTGTTGCTTTACTTTCATCCGTAGCACGAGGTAATTATGTCATTATCTGTGAAATTCGGCAACTTACAAAGATCTTTAGATCAGGCAATACTTCACCGAGAGGAGATATAAGCTTCTGCTTATTCCTGTCTGAAGTATCGTCCGATACTTCAGACTTATCGTCCGATGAATTTATTTTGTTGACATATCGACAGAATTTTTATACCTTTCAACTTTTCAATCAAGTCCGCCTTTCTTCCAGTAACATACTGTCCATATAATCTTAAATATTTCTTTAACTCAGGCACAGTAAGTACTTCGATAGCTGAATCATCAAGCTGCTTTATATCCATGATAAGACGTAAAACAATAACAATGGCGTGGGTTAGCCTCCGGAAGTTTAATTATCTACATGGAGCGCCGCCTAGCCAAGGGAGATAACCTACTTATAGGAAAGCCCTATATCTTCTAATACCGTTTAACACCATTAGAAGTGTGATCTTGCTTTAAGGTGTCGAAATCACGATGATAATCGCGTGGTAACTAACGATAGAATTTCACTACCAGTTATGTTACATGTTTTTCGTTCTGTTTTATTTGCTTTATGTACCAAGAATACTGCAGGTTCTTATGTTTCTTCGTAGGATATGGATTAAATATTAGGTTTGTACTAACGTGATACTAATCCATAAATAATTAGAATTTGTATTACACAACATGCATGTACTGTGTGCGTGCACGCACACGCCATGATAGATCACTAACCACTACACACATTTTTTTCTCTCCTTGTTTCTTTCTGTGGAAGAGCGTAGACTCGAAACGTTAAAGACTTTTTCAATTCGCGAGCGTTATACCTATACATCTATTTGTTTTCTACACCACCTGTCTTCGTCTGTTGTTTTTGTTTTGCGAATTCTCACTATATATATATATGTATATATATATATATATATATATATATATATATATATATATATATATATATATATATTGTTATATTTCGGGACAGTCATATTTTTTTTTGCCAAATAAACACATGCACTATATATTCGTTCTTCACTCGTTTAATATTGTTCTAATTTTACCTTATGCCCATGGACATAAGGTAAGATAAAATAAGAACAATTATAAGCGAGTGAAGAAAGAATATATAGTGCGTGTGTTTATTTGACAGAAAAAAATGACCATTCCGAAATATAACAATATCTGTTTCAGAGATGATTTCATATCAGGAATCTTGCAAAGCCAATACACACAAACACACACGTACGTAGGTACATACATACATAATCACACACACACACATATATATACATAAATGTAAACATACATACATATATGCATAAATACATACATACATACATACACAGGGAGAAAAATATGGGGTGACTGTTCACTGTTTCTAAGGTGTTACGATTATTCATAGTTACATTTATATTTGAATAACACCGTAAAAAGACTTACATTCAAATTTCTCATTGTGTGAAAAAATGATATAAGTATCTATCTATCTATTTATCTATCTATCTATTTATCTATCTATCTATCTATCTATCTGTTTATCTCCTCTCTCCCTCAGTATATATACATATATATATAAAATAATAAATGAGTATATGCATATATATATTGTGTATATATACACACACGGAAGAAACACTGCGTGTGTGTGTGTGTGTGTTATATATATATATATATATATATATATATATATATATATATATATATATATATATATATAAACACGCAATCTCACCATATAAGAAGTATAATTGTGTGTCATGTTTTGTCTGATATAACATATCACAGTTCCTAACCCCAGAAAGAAAACTGGTTCTGGTTTGCGTTGGCTAAAGTTTATCCCTGAAAGTTCATACTCAATAGAACTATTTATAAATATGTAATATTAATGATAGGTAAAATAATAACAAAAATCTGCAGAAAATCAAGTCTTTCTTTGTTTAGATGATGAGGATGATAGGCGTTGAATCGAAATATATTTTGCTTTTTAAAGCAGGTTTGCGTAATTTTTGTTTCCGTTTCGCCCTCATTACGAAGTTAGGAAGACACGAAGAAATTAGGCTAGAAGAACGGACGAATGAAAGTAGAACGAATGTGTGTGTGTGTATGTTATGTGTTGTGCGTTGCGCTGTTGTGTTGTTAAACCCCAGGTTAGCCTTGACCGAACAAACATGATTAAAGACGTTCCCATCGTGACCAATCCATCCCATCTTTTTTCTTATTTTATATATATATATCTATTTATACAGGAAATTCAAGACCACCTTATCCAACACGTTCTGTTTTTCAAGACGGTAGGGTGGGATATGATATTTGGCTGCTATTTCTAGCATGTCAAGCGACGATTTTGAGGCTCCTTCGTTGGCTCGTTACGGTACTTGCGTATATGTGCGTGTGTATGTGTGCGGATGTGTAAGAGGCTGACAAGTTGCCACTCCCATGTGGAAATGAGGGTAACAACCGCTTGAAAGGGGGTGCTTGCTGGTGGCCGATCGGTCGTTATCCTTTCCATTGCCGTGAAGTAATAATAATAGTAACAATCATAATCGACCTTTAGAAACCAACAAAAACCTACGTTGTCTTACCGGAATGTGGCGAAAATAGAAAAAGAAGAACGGGGAAATAATATATAAGGTAAACATTTCTAAATTCCTATTAAGAACAATTATGCCAACCATTATTATTATATCATTTAAATACCAGTGAAGTATTGGGGTAGATTTAATTTAATCAACTACTGCAACTCAGGCTAGAGCGCGCCTATGTAAATAGGAAATTAAAAAAGAAAAAATATTGCTATTTATTCTTATTCTTTTATTATCGTGCTTCATTCTTATTGTTATTGTTGATTTTGGCCTTCTTTTTCCAAAGAAAATCTTTCCCCATCTCAAACTGTTTGTATTTCATTCTCACACTGGTACCAATGCCTTGCGCCCTTATGGTCAATAAAATGAATTACATTTATAATTAAATTATCTATCGCGTTGATGACATGGTTTTTAAACAAGGTGGGGACAGGGTCAGCTCAGCTACCCTTGAAAAGTACGCAAAATTCCTAAAAATTTCTTGAAAAGAAAAAAATTTTAATATCGAAATATTGCGATTTTAAATGTATGAGCTTATTCTTTCTCTTTCTAAGATTAATCACGCTCTATCAGGTGTAAAATAGTCTTGTTACGGATCTAATTAATCTTGATTATTACAACTTGTTGTAATAAGGATGGTCAGTCAGTTAAATTTTTCTTGTATGGGTGGCCAATACATAACTGGTGAAAAGATGTCCTGGGTTGAAAAGCTATGAGGGCCGATATCTTTTATTTTTTTTCACTTGTTCAACGAAGACCTCATTGAATCACCCACCCCTACAACTTAACAAGAAAATAAATAAATAAATAAATAAAATCTTCATTTTTTTTTCTGTAGATAAAATTAGGGTGGAGAGGAAAGTCGTGTACTCAGATAAATGTTAAGAAAGGTGAAAGTTGCAAGATGCAAGTTATTCAACGCTCCAGTTTTAGAATTTAGTTATCAAAGGCTGGAACAGAGGGCTACCAGAATTTGGTTCCTTCTCTAAATGTTTGCTCCTGCTAATCTTTTCTATTTGGGAGATTTTTTTTAGTTACTTTTGTTGAATATTTAATTACAAAGGTTTCTGCATATCATATTGTATAACATATATATGTATATATGTATGCGTAATGTATTGTATAATATATATATATGTATATATGTGTAAAACATTGTATATCACACACATACATATATATGATATATACGCAAAGGTATGCATAAACATGCGCACGTATATATATATGCGTAATATATATATATATATATATATATATATAAATGCGCGCACATACACACATATATAGATACATATTTACACATCTATATCTACAGGTATATATATATATATATATAAATATATATATGTATATATATATATATATATATATATATATATATATATATATATATATATATATATATATATATATGTATGTATATATGTATATATATATACATACATATATATAAATATACATATATATATATGCATATATATATATATATATATATATATATATATATATATATATATATATATATATATATATATATATACATACATATATATATATATATACATATATATATATATATATATATATATATATATATATATATATATATATATATATATATATATATATATATATATATATATGCGTAGGAATGTATATGTACATAAATATATCGGGTATATGTGTCTATATTTATATAGGGATACATATGAATGTGTGTATATATGTATTCAAACTCTCATATATAGTTATAAGGATATATATGTATGTATATGCATTTGCCCACGAAACCTCCAGCAATGTAGAGTTGTGTCGAACTTTACACACACACACATATATATACATACACACACATATAGATAGAAATAATATATATACACACACATATATAAGTTATATATATCTGCATACATATATATGTACATACATATAAATGTGTGTGTGTGTAATATATATATATATATATATATATATATATATATATATATATATATATATATGCATACATTAATATATGTATGTATATGTGCATATATATATATGTATATTTTTCTATATATATACACATATATACAGACATATGTACACACACACACACACACACACAGAGTCATCCTCTGTTCCCTTTTTGGGTATGTAAATATATTAAATAAAAAGAACGAAAAAATTTCCTGTCGTGGTTGACTTTACGTTTCACTCCCTCCCGGGGGTCGATAAATTAAGTACCACCAATATATTAGAAAATTGTTTAAACAGACTCTCCACGTGTCCCCCTATGAAACTTTTTATTGTACATTCTGCAAAAGTTGAAAAGAAATTACTATTTCTATAGATAAATTTCTGGATGCAAATCTGCGATCACATTTTCGAAAAGGCATGAATGTCACAATACTTGTCCCATTTCACCCAACATCTTGGGTAAAATAGAATTATTATATTTTTTATGATTACTAATCATTGCTGGTCTCGTTGCTGTTGTCATTCCTGTTATTTTGTTGCCGTTTATTATTATTATTATTATTATTATTATTATTAGTGATATTATTTTTTAACATATATACGAAAGAATGAGAGCGAGAGAAATCTAGGTCACAAAATTAGGCCATGCTGGGTAACTCTTCATTGCTAAAAGGTACGAAACAGCTCTCATAACGCCATTTGTTTATATCTATCTATCAATCTATCTATCTATCTATCTAACTATGTGTGTGTATGGGTGTGTGTATTTATATATATATGTATATGTATATATAAATATAGATGTTTGTTATTTGTAGAGCTTTTTTTTTATTTGCGTACCTACTACATAACACATAATAATGGAGAAAGATTAATATTATTTTTGTAGCTGTTTCAGGTAAGAAATACTTTATTATTTCACTGACAAATGCTTATCAGATGTTTTGCACGAACTTTCAGCGATAATCCATCTACAAACTTGAGTTTTCTGCTCCATTTTAAGGCTATTTAAGCGGTCAGCTTTTTTTTTTCAGCTGCCGATGTCTGCTTCTCTCATAAGTAGGACAGGTCGACATAGATAAAAAACAAACAAAATATTAACGCCCGCGCGCTCGTACAGGTACACGCACGCATATGTATGTATGCACACATAGATACAGGTGTTTATGTGTATGTATATATATACACACTTGTGTATGTATATATAAACACTTGTGTATCTATATGTGTACATGTTTACACGTACAAATATATTCGTGTATACGTAAATATATATATGTATTCTATATATATATATATATATATATATAATATACTCGTACAGATATTTACATGTATACGTATATGTGTGTGTATATATATATACACGTACAGATATATACATCTGTACGTGTGTGAATATGCATTTCACACACACACACACACACACACATATATATATATATATATATATATGTGTGTGTGTGACTACACATACATGTATAGGTACACATATATCCCTACATACACACCTATATATATATATAATATATTCTATATGCATACACATGTGTATGTAAGGTATATAAAACCCATAGCCTATGCTCGAGCATATCTCATGCTCTATTTTAGTATCTTGTATATTAACACATACAACAACAATAATAACAATGAATTCAAATTTTGGCACAAGGCCAGCAGTTCCAAGAGAGGGGATTAATCGATTGCATCGACCTTAGTACTTGGTTGGTACTTATTTCATCAACCCCAAAAAGATAAACGGCAAAGGTAACCTCGGTAGAACTTGAACTCAGAACTTAAAGAACCAAAGGAAATGCCATTAAGCATTTTGGTCGGCGCGCTAACGTTTCTCCTACTTTGCCGCCGTATGTGTATATATATATATATTCTTCTTCTTCTTCTTCTTCTTCGGCATTGTAATAATAGTTTAATACAATAATAAAAATTAAAAAAATCAGCATCATTGACAAGAAAGTAAGCAAAGCTACCGGCGTGTTTAGATGGAGTCCTGTGACTGTCCGGTTCCGAATCTCCGAATTATTATTATTATTAGTTTTTTTTACGTCGCTCGCTTAATTTGATTTAATACTCTTCGATCTAAGGTATGAACGCCACAACATTTAAAATTCTTCATTTTCCAGAGGAATAGAGAGATCTGTTTTTGTACCAGATCACTACTCCACCGTCCCCGAACGCTGTGGCGTTAAGGTAATCAATCTTACCTGCATGCTTCGTTTGCGACCTGATTCTTGTTCCCAAATGTTTATTTATTTATTTATTTTTTTTCTTTTTCAGTCCCACCCAGTCCCACCTCGAATGTACATGTCCACCCTTTACTTTGGTATACCCAGGGAAACATATCATTTATCCAGCGTGTACTTTCCCTTTCTCTTTCGTTTGCTAAAATGGTTACTTTGTGGCTTCAGAAAGGATTTAGCTGCTATTTCTAGCAAATTGAGTTACGATTCCAAAGCTCCGATTTCCAGTCTTTGCTGTTTATGTCTCTCCTTTTACTTATTTATTAGTGAAAGCCATGAATATTACACATTCTCGTCTCATTTTCTACCTACTCCCCATGTACATACATCCATCCATACATACATACATACATATATGCGCGTGTCTATATATTCATTCTACTTTTGTTGAATATATGACTTACCCCTCCCCACACACGCATTTGAATGATATCGATCATTCTATATATATATATATATATATATATATACACTCACACATGCACACACGTTTATATGTATGTGTCTGTATCAAGTTTTTTTTTTTTCTCATGGAAAAAAGCGTTTTGCTTTCTCGTGTCGCAAACAAAAACCTAAAGAATTTCTTATCTTGGATTAAAAATTTATCTATCCTTTCATTTATCGGGGAATAAAGTATGCGCGCGTGCGCGAGGCCGTAATTGTAGAGAAGCCGGTGTCCGTAGGAAATGGTTAAATATATGTATACTAAGTAATACCACCACCACCACTACCACACTACCACCAGCAAACGTTACACTAGTGCTTTTACTATAACTTTTGATGACACATGGTTTATTAACGCCGCTTTAAAAGCTTGGCCTGCAACATTCCTGATTGCTAGCCACCACCACCACTTGCATTTCTATATCCCTGTAGCTGTTTTAGATGCTACGGGGATGGCGGTTGCGGGGGGACCGATGGGGGAGAAACACGTGAGTGAGATCCAACCCTCAGTTATATATATATATATATATATATATATATATATATATATATATATATATATATATATATAAATCGTTTGTAGAAATACATAAATACGGAGGAAGAAGCACACTCTAAGATGTAGAGCAGTTAATATTTTAATGGGGAGACCGGTTTATAGGGTTACCCTGGGTTACTCGCTCATAAGGGGTGGCTATCTTCAGACCCCAAATACTGCTGGCCTTTTTAAAAAGGCTTAACCCCTTATGGGCGTGAAACTCAGGGTAACCCCAGGAACTGGTCTCCCCCACTATAACACACACACACACACACACACACACACACATATATATATATATATGTATATATATATATTTCTTGTTTCAGTCATTGAACTGAGGCTGTGCTGGAGCAGCGCCCTAAAGGCATTATAGACGAACAAATTCGATCTCAGTACTTTTTTTTTTTTTGAAGTCCGGTACTTATTCTATTGTGGTCTTTTTTGCTGAACCACTAATATACGGGATTGTAAGCAAACCAACTCCGGTTGCCAAGCAGTGGTGAGAATATACATACGTACGTACGTATGTGCGCGCGCACACACACACACACGACGGGCTTCTTTCACCTTATGTCTATTAAATCCACTCACTAGGCTTTGATCTGTCCGGGGTTGATGCTGCACAATGGACTGAACTCATATATTTATTTATAGGAATTTGTTTCTTTTTAATATGAAACATTAAATTAATCTTAGTTCTTGGTTTCATTAGTTCCCGGACAGAGAAAACAAATATGATATCGATAGGAATCGAACACATTTTAATCGCATGTACTGACATGTGGTTCCCACGCGCTTGTGGTTCTGCCGACTGCCTTGTGACAGCGAAGTGTCATAAATCGTTTCACATGGGTACGATTGCTGAGCGCCACAGGATTCAGTTGTATGTATGGGTCCTCTAAAAGAGTTTGGAAATTATCTTTGCGTTTCTCATGCGTTGAGGTTGATCTGAGCTATGCAGTGGCCTCACCTGCATAGGAGACATACCATGCGTATGTGAAAGTGTCTGTATGCATCCATCTATAATGCATTCGAGTGTGCATTTAATACGTACGTGTATGTGTGTATGTAGGTAGGTAAGTAGTTACGTATATGTGTGTTATGTATATATATATATATATACATACATATTTATATTATATGTATTCTATATGTATATATGTTTATGATATGAGCGTGTGTGTGTGTGTATAATAGTTATATGTTTATAACCGTATATAAATGTGTGTACAAATATATAAACATGCATTTTTTGTGTATATATACTTATGTATATATATATAATCTTATATGTATATAATATGCATTCTATACTTGTTGATATATATAATATATATTTATATATGGTTCAAAATTGTACCCCACCCCTGAAGACAGGTGAAAGGAACAAGGTGTATTTGTTATTAGGCGCGCATTATGCTTGTATGTATATATATATATATATATATATATATATATATATATATATATTTATATTTATATATATGAACATATATGTATATATATATATGGATATATATATATGAAGAATATATATATGTATATATATATTTATATATATGAATATATATATGTATACACACACACACACACATACACACACATATATATAATCCAGATATATATATATATATATATATATATATATATATATATATATCTGGATTATATGTATACATGTGTATATGTATAGATGGTTATCTACTCTTTATGCAGAGTCTGACAGAATGAATATTTCTTGTCAGTACCTTTGCAGAAAAACCCTTTTTTGAAATTATGGTGCATGCAGTATCTGGTATGGGTCTGGACTAAACTCATTTTAAAAGGGTAAACAATACAAATTTAACCACTATTTTCAGATGCATGCACACATACCTATATATGTGTGTGTGTGTATGTGTGATCATCCAGTGTTTTAAATTTGGGTTTGTTCCCGTTAATGGGCGTGGCTGGATCTACCTCAATGCCATAGCAACTGAAGTAGGCAGGTGCAGCCCATCCCAACCTTTGGGCTGGCTGGTGCTATCATGAGGCTCCTTTTGGAGATGAATATTCTATGGGGAGCATGCCTTTGCTTACCCCCAACCTCAGTTTCTAGACATGAGTGGTCCCGAGACCAAGGCCTCTACCATGAATATATATATTTATATATATAGGGGCTGATGAGTAAATTGTCACAATTTTATATTTTTAATTTTGTGCATGCACATTGTTTGTTTATGATCAACTACACTGTATAGTAGGGTCAGTTGGTCACCACTTGTGAGAAAAACAGCACCATGATGCAATTCACTCTGCCAGAAATTTGGAAATGACATGCTGTACTATTTGGCATTCATGCCAGGAACTCCAGTACAAACAGATGGTGAACACACAGAACAACCATTGGCTTGCAGTGTCCCCAAAACATGTGCCGAGTTTAATAAAAAGCAAACATCCAGTCAACATCAAGGTGTTTGGAGTGATCACTAGTGATGGCGATGTTATGTCCTCATTCATCTTCCCACACGGCCTCAGACTCAACATGGAGGCCTACATCAAGTGCTTAGAGGAGGTAGTACTGCTCTTGGTGAAGAGGATGGCTGCAAGAAGACCCTATGTCTGGCAACAGGATGCTGCACCATGTCACACAAGCAGAACCCAGTCATGGCTATCAAGCAATTTCTGCGACCACATCACTCCTAACATCTGGCCACCTAACTCTCCAGACTGCATCACCCTTATTTATTATGCGTGGGGCGCAGTTGAGCAAGAGAGCAACAAAACTCCTTGTAACACCAAAGATAAACTGAAGGCAAGGATTATGGCAGCATTCACCAACTTAAGCAGACCACCCAGAAGAGTTGCAGGAGATTCTGAAGTTGTCTGGAGGCTGTGGTTGAAGCCAATGACAATTTTATTGAATAAATTTACTCTTCAGTATTTCAAGATATTTTTATGTAATTTTGGTAAATCAGACTGGAGCCTGGTGTTGCCATCCGGTTTCACCAGTCCTCAGTCAAATCGTCCAACCCATGCTAGCATGGAAAGCGGACGTTAAACGATGATGATGATGATATCTGTTAAAATGAGATGACAGTGTTATTTTCATTTTTGCGTAATTTAGACGACAACATATTCACCACACCCTGTATATATGTATTTATATCATCATCATCATTTAACGTCCATTGTCCATGCTGGCATGAGTTGGATAGTTTGACTGGGTTTGCATGCTGGAAGGCTGCACCAGAGTCCAGTCTGATTTGGTATGGTTTTCTACAGCTGGATACCCTTCCTAACACTAACCACTCCAAGAGTGTAATGGGTGCTTTTATAGGCCACTGGTGCAGGTGCCATTTGCGTGACACCAGGGTGTGTTTATGTGCCACCGGCATGGGTGCCAATTTGTATGATGCCGGTATCTGTCATGACTGCGATTTTTTTTACATTTATCTAAAACCCAAAAGAATCCCTCTCAACACTTGGCTTTGATGCTCCCTCACTGCTCTTGCACATATTGTCAGCTACTAAGGAATATGCTCAAGTGGTTAAGGTCAAGCAACTGACAAGCAAATTTGGTATTAAGCTGAATATTTGCTATAGTGATATTTCTGCTTTAGCAACTTAGCACTGAATCTGTCTGAAATGTAATGGAAAATAGGTCAGTTTCAAAACATTGATGTTCCAGTCACAAGAGCAAAGTTTGAAGGGAACAATAGTCATTTCCTTTGATTTCTAGATAGGAGCAAATAGGAAACAGAAGAGACAAAAAAAGAAAAAGAATTTCGTTACACAGTGTTATATGCATTTTAGTACAAACACTCTAGTGTTATATCAGTTGTCAATTAATAATATAAGTAAGATAATGAGATAAAGGGGAGAGAAACAAACATATAATACTTGAGAACTGACAGGGAAAACATGTAATTGGAAAAGTGTAGACATGTAAGGCAAAAAACAATAATCAAAGAAGTATACAATGAAGAATATGTCAGAAACTGAAAGGAATCTTACATTTCTAGTGATACCCTTTATCAGAGGGAGGAAGGAGAAGTGAAAGAAGCATTAAAAAGAAAGAAAATGTACCAGATTTAAGATATCTGTTTACATGGCAGATCTAGGGTAGAATGAAAGCTGCCAGTGGGAATGTCCATACAGTCTAGATGTCAGTGAGAATAAGAGGGAATAGAAGGACAAAGAGAGAATAAGGAGAAGATAATAAGAATAAGTTGGAAGAGAGAAAATGGGGGGTGGGAAAGAACAAGGGAAGGAGAGAGCTAGCAAGGGAGGGACAGTGGGAATGGGGTACTCACGATAGTATTTTTGTGAACATGTGTGTGTGTGTGGTGACGTGCTTATATATATAATGTTTTCATTTGTGTAGAGTTTCAGTAGTATCTACTGTGTATGAAGGAAAATGAAATGCGTGTGTGTGTGTGCTAATTGTGAACAGTCATCGTTCCTAACAATCCTTTCTACTATAGACACAAGGCCTGAAATTTGTGGGGGGAGGGAGTCAGTCGATTACATGGACCCCAGTACTGAACTGGTTCTTAATTTATCGACCCTGAAAGGATGAAAGGGAAAGTTGATCTCAGAATTTGAACTCAGAATGTAGCGACAGGTGAAATACTGCTAAGCATTTCATCCAGCATGCTAAACAATGGTGACCATTATTTACAATCCTCTACAAAAGCATATCTCAGCTGTTCATTGTTTGATAGACTGGGTGGGGGGATATAACCTTGCTTGGAAACAGCTACATTTGGCAACATGAAGTGCATCCAGCCATAGAAAGACAAATGAATCTTCAGTTTCTTGAAGCAAAGCAAATAGCAGAGAAATCAGTTGTGGAAGGTGCATTAAGGTGATGCAGAAGCAAGAGTAAAATGGAAGACAGCGTGTGTGTGTGTGATAGAGAGAGAGAGAGAGTGAATAAAGCATGATTGGGACAGCAATAGTAAGAGAGTGATAGGTATCATTGAAAGAATAGCCTGAGTGAGAAAGTGATGGCTTGCTTTACAAGAGGGTAAATGATGGAGTGAATTGTATACCAGCACATCTGATTACAGTCTCTTGTTACTCAAGCTTTCTGGTGGCATGATGCAGTGACTAATCAGAGTGAGGCAAGAGGGACAGCAGATTGAGACTAGCGGAGGCAAAATGGGTGAAGGCCTAGATGTAGACATGTCATAGAATAAGCACTTGTATAACTATGTTGTATATTTAAGGTGTTTTCTCCAAAAATTTCTTTGGATTTCTATACATTGAGCATCCGAGATTACAATTCAGCCAAAACTATTTTTCAAAAATATTGTAAATAAATTTGAAACTTTGTTTGAAATATCTATCATGGTTATGAAATATAAAAAAAATATTTTTGCACATAAATGAAAGATGTGTGCACACATTGAAATAACCAGCGTGTTAACCATCTTTTTGTGTGAACTTATAAGATGGGTTTTATAATAGGTCTTGATTTTGTTAGAAGGTAGGTTGTGTGGTAAGAAGTTTGTTTCCAAACTACATGGTTCTGAGTTCAATCCTACTGCATAGCACATTATGCAAATATCTTCTACTATAGCACTGGGCCAAATGTCTTCTACTATAGCACTGAGTGGATGCAGTAGACCGAAACTGAAAGAAGCCCATCTTTGTGTGTGTATGTGTGTGCGTATGTGTATGTGTGTGTGAATGTAAGTACATGTATGTGCTTTTGTATCTCCTTGTCTTGACATTTGCATGATAGCTGTTAATGATTGCTACAGTGATACAAGCAGTGTTAATCATTTCTGATATACTGCAAGAACATAGATAAGGGTTGGTGACAGGAAGGGTATCCAGCCATAAAAAAATCTGCCTGCAATTATAGAAAAGTGGACATTAAAATGATAAAGATGATGATGCTACTTAGCAGTGGATTTAGTTTTGAAAGGTGTGTGTGTGGATTCTGACATATTGAATTAAATTTTGGAAAGAGCAGACTTTTTTTTCAGGTGACATACACCTCAAAACAAAAAAAAAAGGTCTTTAGTTTCTTTCACCTATTTATATCAATAGATAGCTGGTTCTTGGAATTCCTACAGATACACATTATTAAATAATTAGAGACTGCATAGACATTTTGAAGTGAGAAAACACACTGCACTCCTCCAATTAAATCCACTGTGAAACACCTGAGAAGTTCATTCAATAATATCGCTGCAATAAACTGTTTATGAGAATATGTTTTCCCCGTTTGTTTTAGATGTACATACAGTTATCAGTATATATATCGATGGAAACCCTATGAATCCCTATGAATACATCTAGTTGGTAAATAGAAATCAATGTTATATTATTGCATGTCAGTATATATAGATTCAAACATATATATAGACATACATATGTATATATATGTATATATGTATATATATATATGCATGTGTATATAATATGTATATAAGTATATGTATAAAGTATATGTATGTATATGTATATATATATGTACATGTGTATATATGTATGTATGTATGTATATATATATATATATATATATATATATATATATATATATATATATGTATGTAATATATGTATATATATGTACGTGTGTATGTATATATATATATATGTATGCATGTGTGTGTATCTGTATATGAGTGGGTGCTGAAAAATTTCTGGTTTTTGGTGAAAGAAAATACAAGAGGATCAGTTAATTATGATTTTATCCAATGTATTCCCCTCTTAAATTCACACACTTATTGCACTGGTCCTTCAGTTTTTCTAAATCCTGTAAAAGAACTTGAAAGGTTGGGCCTCTAACCAGGCTTTTTGCATTACCCTTACATACAGAGAACTTTTCAGCACCCCCACCCCTCATGTACATATATACATGTGTGTGTGTGTAGGTGTAAATATACATCTCTGAAATCTTTTTCAGTACTTCTCAAATTAACAGCTATCAAAAATAGAAAATAAGATTTTTATTTCATTGTTTGTATGATGAATTTGGGCACAATATTCTAACTGGTTATGGAATGCAGAACACTCACACATGCACACACACACTCACACATGCATATAGGTACAAGAATTGCATTATTTCTAGTTCTCGATATTCATCTTCAGTTAAAGGTAGTGAACTGGTAGAATCGTTAATACAACAGGCAAAATGCTTAGTGGTGTTTCATCTCTCTTTACATTCTGAGTTCAAATTTCACCGAGGCTGAGTTTGTCCTTCATATTTTGGGGTCAATAGATTAAGTACTACTTGAAGACTGGGATCGATGTCATCAACTTATCTCCTCCCCTGAACTTACTGGCCTTGTGTCAAATTTGAAACCAATATTCATTTTCACTCAGAAGTATTTAATACAATGCATTTGACTGCATTTGATGATCTCTTGTTGCTGTTTTAGTGAAGGAGAGAGAGTTTGTGTTTGTCTCTCATTAATTGACATCCGATGTCGATTTGTTTTCAACCTTGTGACATGGTAGTTCAGTCAAGAAGGACCAATGGAAAAAGTACCAGACTTAAAAGAAAAAAGTGTTGAGGTCAATTTGATTGACTAAACTTGTCAAAGCAGTGCACCCTGGCATGGCCAGAGTCAATGGCTGAAGATTGTAAAATAGTAAAAAAAAAAAAAAAGTTCTAAACGCCATTTCCTCCTCCTCCTCTACACACTAAGCTGACCATGAGCAATTTCTGGTTAGACGTCCTACCCTTCTTGTTCCATACCTGTCTACCTGTCTATCTATCTATCTATCTATCTATCTATCTATCTATCTATCTATCTATCTATCTATTTATCTATCTATCTATCTATCTATCTACCTCTTTACATCTCTCTAATTACAAAAAAAAAAAAAGAAAACCCCAAAAACATGACATTGTTTATCTTAGTTATATATTTCTTCTGACAAGCTTTTCTATCTAAACACTTTAAGCAACCAAGTTCCCAGATGTAAGAGCGAATTTTTGTGACAAGATGTAAAAAGTTGAAATTTGTAAATACTGTGTTTACAACTAAATGTGTTTCTCTAACTTCTGGTTATATCATAACCATCTTCGGTATAATGACCATATTAGCCATCATTATTGCAATACAGATACACTAATCATAAAGTATTTTATCAGCAAAAGGTTTTATTTTTTGTCTCTTTGTTGATGTGTTAAATAATTAAGCAAAAGTTTGGAGCTATTCTCTTCAAAATGGACAGTTTCAAAAGACAAATTTATTTTGTTTAAACAGCATTTAATTCACAACTTGCAGCTGAGATAATTGTGTCATCCTGCAGGACTGCTTCATTTTCAATCAAAACTATACTAGAATGATTGTCTTGAATACATCAAAAAAATCCACAAGTTTGAATTATTTGAAAGGAAACTTAAAGAATGGATCTACCAAATATTTCTGTTTTTTATTCATTTTAAGTGGGACCCCGTTGGTTTATAATCATAATCAATATTATTTGTCAAGATAAATCTATCTACATATATTTAACTTATATGTAACCAGAAACTATTTAGCTATTCCTATTTTTTTCTTTTTTTTTGTTACTTTTAATTATCACATTTAGATGTTTTCCTCCATTATATAGTAGGCCTATATAAACCTGGAAACCCATTAAATTCATTCTCTGAGGAGCTGCAGAAGAGATCAAAGGCTGGAATAGCGAGGAAAAGCATTCCACTATATATTTTATGTACTCTGTTCGAATCTATGTGTCACAAACGGGGTCCTTTTTAGTCTATTCATGAACTCATTAGGAATGACATTTGCATGAAAACACATATATACATACAGAAACTTTCCATTATAAATTATATGTATATGTGTGTGTATCTATGTATATGTATGTATGTATATCTATCTATCTATCTATCTATCTATCTATATATATATATATATATATATATATATATATATGTATATAAGATTTTTATCTTCTTTTACTACGAGTTGTATTAGGAAAGGTAATCAGTGGAGTGCTCAGCAAAGAGATTATGGTTATGTTTGAATGCTTCAATTGGGGTCCCAATTAAGTCATATTTAGCAACGACGCATAAAGCAGAATCTGTGTTGACCTGCAATTATTAGTAGATGAAAAGCAGTTAAGGTTTGAAGTATTTTCTGAAGTTGAAGAACTGGCAAGTGTATAATGTGAACCTAGGTAATTGACTAAGTTCAGAAGAGCTAAAACACTACTGGGAACTGAGAACATCAAGCACTGTTTTCAGAAGAATAAACTACATACGATGATGTGAATGTATAAGAAGAATGGATGCGGAGAAGTAAATTAACAAATATCATAAGCAAGTGATTAGTAATAACTGAAGCAGAATTACTGCAAAAGAATCATGTAATAAGAAAGTGTGTGTGTGTGTGTGTGTGTGTGTGTGAGAAAGAGAGAGAGAGAGAGAGAGAGAGAGAATATGTGTGTGTGTGTGTGTAAGAAAGAGAGAAAGAGACCATATGTCACAGGTATTCAACTCTGTTCAGTATGGGGAAAACAAATGTAAGAAGAATGAAGATGAACATGATATTCGTACAGTAGAAATGGATTTCATTTGATTGAAAAACAACTGTCTTGATAAGTGATAGTGAGTATCTTGAAAATTCTTTATTCAAACTGTATTATGTACAGTGGAAACATGAATACTTTTGAGTAATAAAGGTTTTCCTGGATATATATATATGTTATATACTTGTGGTTTTTGTGTGACGTACGTATTTTTAATGTAACATTTCAGTTTGTTTACCTTACTATCTTCAAATGTGTACATGTATACATGGACGAGAAGCGAATTCAAGATCAGTATTATTAACTCAGGTTTTTAACCTTACAGGATCCAGTGATAATATTAATCCTTACCTCAAGCATTGCATTGTTGCTTCAGTTAACCTTCCTTGAAGAAAATCCACTTTTTTCTTCTTTCTTTCTTTCTTTTTTTTTTTTTCACCTTTTTCTTCCATCGTGGGGTAATTGGCTTCAGGAAGAGAAACCAACCATGAAACCATCTGCTCCAGTAGTGAATATGTGAACTGCTTAACTCTTGCTTGCAACGAGTAAAGTTCCATTAATAATATTACACACATTAATAATATTATACGTACGCTGTCAGGTAGAGGAAAATGCAACATTACAAGTACAAATAAAGATATTATTGCCTCAAATATGCTTTCTGGTTGGCTGCTTAGTAAATAGATGTAGCAACTAAGTTTTGTTTTTCTTATTTCTCACTTTCTTTAAGTTTGAAACGTTCTGATTTCTGCCATGTATCAAAGTTGATAGTTTTGTCTGTTTTTATACACATCACTAAACTTGATAATTCTAACCTTGGAATACTTCATCTCTGTTGCAGCGGTATTGCACATTACAGTCTACATTTAACAAAATTGGTAGGATTATAAGTAACATATTGTCATTAAGCATTGTCATTTGAATCTCTACCAAATGTAAATAATTGTTTTAATAGTTCCTCCTGAAAAATATGATGCTGCTATGCTATTCTGTATGTTCTTCTTGAGTTTGACTATATTATTCTATTAACTCTCTTATTTCCAGTCTTCCCAAAGTTATAGTAATCATAGTGGTAATTATAGCACTAATAGTGATTATGAAGACTTGATTAGGCATGAGGCTTTAGATCTTATAAGTAGAAAGAAAATGAGATTATGTGACATTCATGGCTTTTTCAAGACTATTATGCAAAAACTTAAGTATTGCTTTGCTTTGTGTTATTTTGACATCTACTACTGTGGCCTCTCCTTTGAAGTTAGTTGGCCTTGTACTACTCCAATCAGGCCCTCCCAGCTCACTTGTCTCTCATCCTCCTCTCAGTATATATATATATATATATATATATATATATATACATATATATATTATACTTACACCCTTAAGTGTCATACAAATCCCTATACGTAATGTAATCTCTCTAGAACTGTACAACTATTCAAGAGAAACATTAACCACATTGATCTCACTGTCTATTGAGTAGCCGCTTCCTCCTGACCAAAGAAAAAATAGGAGCTTTTACTCATCAGACGTAATTACATTTAACCCTTTAGTATTTAAACTGGCCATATCTAGCCAAAATAATCTAGCTGAATTATCTTCAAACTAGCCAGATCCAGCCTCTAACACTTACCCAACAATATTATTCTAAAGATAAACAATCACATTATTGAAATCTTGAAGCTACAAGGTAATTCATCACTAATTCATATCAATCTGAATAAATAAGCTTTTCATTTGACAGAGAAATCTGAACGCTAAAATGTTAAAAAGATTATTTTGATGAATTTAATTAGTCAAGTTGTTTCTTTATCAATAATTTAAAATAATAACTCGTCTGTAACATCATCTGGTTAGCACTTGATTCATTTGACATGCTTTCTCTGTGACTTTTTTTTAGCACTATAAGGCGATCCATTCATATATTGAAGTTATTTGTCAAATGAGAAGGCCTTGTTCTATGTAATCCAGTTTCATCTGAATTTTTAATCATCATTTATCTTCTGCTTGTGATTTAATTCATATTCTCAACTGCTGTCAACTTAGCTGAATAGAGTTTCTGTAAACCTTCATTCCTTTAGTTTACAGTCTCTCAAATCCCTGATTAAATTGTCTGTGGTTGCATTTCAAAATTGTTCTTCCTGTGAAACTATTAAATCTTTCTTAGCATAAGGAGATGTGTCTTCAGAATGGATGTTTATCTTTTCTATATTTCTGATATGTGGCACTAGATATCAAACAAATTTTATTAAAATCTGTTTGTTATAACTACCACATTTCAGTATGGTGTCTTGTTTTCCATATGCACATTCCTTGAGTTGGTATAAACCCAAGGAAGTGCTTACAAGTGAAAATTCACAACATAATCATTCTTATGAGATTAAGTCTTTCAAACTTCCTTTGATAGATTTCTTTCTTTAATAGAGTTCCTTTTCTTTCCCATTGTTTCACTTAGCTTTCAATTTCATATGAATATTAAAAATAAAGAATAAATTACATTTTAACATATTACAACTATGGAGAAGCTGAAGAAATATATTTGTATCCATCTCTGTCAATTCATACCATTTTTAATATTTACAGGTGACTATATCATCAACATCAATCAGTATTAAACTGTTACTTATTGAAATCATTCTACGAATTGTAATATTTTATTTTATTTTACATGTAAATTAAATCTCTTCTGGTTTTGTTTTTTGTTTAATTTTAAAACTATTTATTGATTTGTTATCAATAATGTAATTGGAAATTCAGCACTTTGTTTGAATTGTTAATTGAATAATTTTTATTTCTTGACTCATTCGGATATTGTAAATGAAAAAATAATAAACTCACAATATTTTCGTTTGTGAGACAAACAACAAACCAAAATGAAATATGCAATAATCAATTTTTTTTCCTAATCAAGGACATGCTGTAATTATATTGTCTAATGGGTGTTTCTAATGAGAAGGTATCTTTAATAAAAGTTGTTTGAACTATAACTTTAATCATTAATTTTATACCTTATAGAATTAAAGCTGATTATCTCTATACTGTTTTATTACAACGTGATGTTTCAATTTGCTCTTCACAACTTTTATGTATCAAAAAAATTTTAATTATAAGGTTTTGAAAATATTTTTGACATGAATTTGTGAAAAGTAATTTTACTTATACTTCATTAGTTTCTTAAAAAAAAAAATTCAAAGAGCTGATGCTTATCTTTAAGAGATCTATATTTACTTGCCATACATATATTAGTTAATGTCTACATATGAGGACAATGAATTTATAGAATAAGTATACTTTAACTGCAAATATCAAGTACAATGTTTGTATTAAGAGAGTAGGGTCGGAGAAACTGATCCTTACTTTCCCAAAATTTACTTTTAATTAATCATTAATTTTTAATCAAAAAGGATTCATTAAACTAATTAGTGAATAATATATATATTTTTTAAAAAATACGAACTCTTTGTGATTCACATGTACCATAAAATAGATATCTGCTGTAAAATGTAAAATTTATATGGCTGATTAAATGTTTGTTGATGTATATTTAATATACCTTTCTTTTTAATTTTGTTATATTTAACCTCATCTATTTATATGAATATTAATCATACACACACCAACCATTAATTGCATTGCTCAGGTTCAGTTTCATTTTCCATCACAGCGTTCACATAGATTATTATCAGTGTTTTTCAAAATATGGTACCTGCTAATGTGGTTTTTTGCAGTTAAGGTGGGTGAGCTGGCAGAATCATGAGTGCATCAGATATAATGCTTAATGGCAATTCTTCCAACTCTTTATGTTTTGAGTTCAAACTCTGCCATAGTCAACTTTGCCATTCCTTTTAGGTTAATAAAATAAAGTATCAGTCAAGCCCAAGGGTTGATGAAATTGACTAAACCCCTTCAGACCTTTTAACTTTAACTTTAACTTTACTTTTAACTTTTAACTTTTAACTTTTAACTTTTAACTTTACTAGAATGGTAAAAAAAAAAAAAAAGCATTATACTGGGTTTTCAAAATATATCTGATAATGTAGTTTGTTTAGTTTACTATCAAGCTTTTTGTTTCTTTTACCACTTTGAAGAATTTCTATTCAAATGAATCGACCTCAGTACTCAATTTTTTTAGTCTTTTATTTATTCTATGGATACCTTTCGCTGATCTGCTTAGTTATGGGGATGTAAACACACCAACACCTGTTGTCAAACTGTGTTGGGGACACAAAGGTACACACATACACACACTCATATATATATATATAAATGTAACTACATGTGGTTTTTTGGGGGATTAATTATATATATATATATATATATATATATATATATATAAATATTAATTATATATATATATAAATATGTACATACACATACACACAAAGAGTTTCTTTCAGTTTCTGTCTACTAAATCCACTCACAAGGCTTTGGTTGGCCTGAGGTTTGAGTAGAAGACACGTGCCAAAGATACCAAGCAGTCAGACTGAAAACAGAACCATGTGGTTGGGAAACAAGCTTCTTACCGCACAGCCATGCCTATGTCTTTTAGGTTTAAATTTCTAATTTTTGGCTGTGTGTGTAATTTTTTTTTTCTTTCTTCTTTGCTTTTTGCTGGGTTCCTTGTACTCTACCTCAACCCTTGTATTTCTCATTGTGCTGCAGGTGTAGTGATACTGAAGTTGTATTGCCAAAAGAAATGCTATTTTTTCCACTTTTAAGTCCTGAAACTGAAATGATTAAACATTGAAGTATACCATTCCCTGCATGTTTTAAATCACTTCTGACAATGTGTGTACATCATTGAAATTGCTCTACCATTGAATACAGTATTGTACACATTACAAGAATGTATAAATGATATTCTCAAATCAAATAGAGTCCCAGTTTGAACCCAGTCTTATCAACTACAAAGATCTTGGCATATTTTACAATTAAGAAATTAAAATGTTTGTGATTGTACCTCACAAGAATGATGTACAATCACAAACACATTTATTTCTTAATTGTAAAATATGCCAAAATCTTTTTGCTTGTTGAGAATGGGTTAAAACTGGGACTTTATTTGATTTGAAAATATCATTTATACATTCTAGCATTCGTGTGTGTATGCATTCTTTTCTATCTTCACAGGATCAATTATAATTAGCAATAGCAATATCATTGTCCTTTCTTCATCTGATCAGTGGTCAAATCTGTAATATATAATTTTCTATGTGTTTATTTGACCTCAGCTCATCTGAGATGTCAGGTCCGTTATGCTTCAGTATAGTTCAGTTTGTATATGCATGAATATGTTATGCATACATTGGTTTCATACATAACTGTGGTCTTCTGAAGCCTACCAATAACACTATGTCCAAGACTGGTGGGAAGAAAGGAGGAAGTTATTTTCAAATTTGAGACCTCGCCTGATTACTTACAACAGAATGGACTCTGCAGAGAACACCCAAGGGCCTGGTGATGGTGTTAAACTGAATGAAAGGTCAATGACCCAAGACCATACTAAGGCATCTGACACTAGTGTGAGAGAAGAAAGAAGATATCCTCAAACTGGAGAGCTGGTCCTAATCCTTGCAATTGGGTAAACTCTGCTAAAGGTACTCAAGAGCCATATGGTAGTGTTTAACCAGGAAGAGGATTAAATCTACTACCTTCTGATCGAGTATCAAATTGAATCAAGATTTTATTTTAAATGATCATTTCTGTTGTGATAATATTGTGTGATTGTTGAACATAGAAATCTGATGTAATCTAAATGAGAAATTTATCTACACTGTTCCAGTATTTGGCTACAGATTTAAAGCATCCATCATATCTCAGAGACTAGGTGGTTTGACCTTGTTATAGTTTTCATTACCGAGTCTCTTTTGTGAAAGATCTTTAACTGATTGGTTGCTCAATCATGCGATATTATAACAGCGAAAGACTGGTTCTGTTGTTCACTTTACAATATTCAGTGTTGTGGGTTTCTCTTTGAAAAGATTACTCGCAACATCGTTTGGTTGAAATTTGACCTGATGTCGACCAAACTGATTAAATCGATACATGTAACATCAAGACAGTTGTTTGGTAAAAAAACTGTAGATATTTTGAGTTGTGATCATGCAAATACAACAAAGAGAACAGAAAAGAATGTATGTAAAAAATTCATGTAAAATGAAATCAGTAATTCACAACTGATATAGATACACTGCAGTTTCATTCGATATGCATAATCTGGTTTTTGTTTTCTTGCATGATACTTAGAAACTTAGAATCAACACCAACATTTCTATCACACAATTGCTAATTCTTTGGCTGAAAATAATGTTAAATGACTCTCTGTGGAAAAGTTTATTGTTGTTTAGCTCCCAGTATGCTCTGATTTGGTAGACTTATGTATGATCAGATGTTCCTGCTATGACTATATCATCCTTTGTATTTTTTTTTTGTTTTTGTTGTAAAATACATTATCCTCTAAAAAAAATTTTTTTTATGACGATAGAGTGTGATTTGAGATTCGTTTAGTTTCTATTGTTAACTGATTGAGCAATCATGTAGAAACTTCCTTATTGACTTGTAGGATTGATGTTATTCTTACTATTACTATTGCTTTTATTTATATTTATATAATACTAGCAAAGGCACCTGGTGTTGCCTAGAAATGAAATTGTTCCTTATATATTGGAAGGAAAAAGAAAAATATGTTGTTTAGTAATCTATTATTCTAAATTCAGTTTATTTTTCAATTGGGAAATCAGTTCTAAATTCATAATACAAAAAGAATAATAATGATGATAAAAAAATGAAAAATTTGATCATATGCACAGTGTTGCTCTGGAAGAAGTTTAGGTTCATGTTCATTCACAAATGCAGCCAAATCTGTGATGTCATAATTTGTCTCTCTTGCTATGTCTCTTGAAGTTAAATCACTAATTTGACAGTTTGTTTTTGGTAGTCCAGAGCCAGACACTTGCAAATTTTTGCCTACCATGGCCAAAACTTAATCCTCAGTTTTAATCAGTGCTTGGTTAAAAATTGTTTCAGAGAACTGTATATTGATATCTGGGTTTGCCTGTTGAACTGCATACTTTAAGTCCTCAACCATGTCCTCACACTGTTTCATCCAAAGCTGTAGGGGACTTCCAGGTTGACATATGTTCAGTATAATTGCAAAAAGCTTACGGAGTTTCCTTGGAGAATCTGATACTGATGCTTCAGTCAATGCAAAGTCCCAATGCTCATCATTTTCTAAAGAACCTTGTTGATAGCATGCTTCCCTATAAGTTTCACACACACATGACCATTTACCCTCCTCAGTTCTTGGAATGATTTGGGACCACATCCTGCATGCAAAAAATGATTTGGGACCACATACTGCTTGACTTGGGGCGGGGGGGGGGCGCTGTAAACTCTTGCAAGAGCGTCAGCCTATTTTCTCTTGTGCCATCTATTGTGGGTAAAGGAGTTTTCTTGCATTTTCATGTACTTGACACAACTTAAAAAAGGAAGTAAGGGTAGTTTCTTTTGAAGGAAGTGCTTGTTGCAAGACTGTTTGTTTTGTAAAGATAATCCTGTGGCCATTCTCTAGATGGACACTCATATGAATGATGGCTGAGTGCCTCTCATGAATGGGAAAATTGAAGATGCACCAACACCAAAAAAGCCTCATTGGCACTGATATATCTTCCTCTGTCATTCTGTGCATCCTGTCATTTTTATTCATCTGCGGACTGCCATTCTGTATATGAGTGTATGTTGCAACATCTAAATCTTTGTTTATATATTTACAAACATACTTAATAGAGTTAACAGAGTTACAGAATTCAACATTGACTCTGGCTACCTGTACTCGTCTTTGCTTCACTGTAGAATACTGATCATCTGCATCTACCCCTTCTCATTTTGTAGAGAGTGAGAACATTGTTCTCGGAAACTTTTTTGAAAATTAAAATGGGGATGAAATGGGAATATTAAATGGGAATATCTTCACAAGAGTGATTGAAATAAATGATGATTGTGGAATGCCCCACACGTGCGCACATACACACACACACACATACATACAGTATCAAGCATCAGATGAAATGGATGTGTGTGTGTGTGTGTGAGATAGAGAAGGGGTGTGTTGTCATGTATATGTACATACATAAATATGCATACATCTTTTTTGTATATATGTATGTGTGTATATGTGTGAGAGTGAGTGCCACTTAGACATCACTCTCTCTGTGTCTTACACACACTCATACACACACACACATACAAAAAAAGATGACAACACACCCCTTGACTGACTCTCTCACAAACACACATACATAAATGTATACAAATGTACATACAAAAACACATGTGCATATGTGACTGACGTGTGTGTGTGAGAGAGAGAGAGAGGGAGAGAGAACATTGCCAACAATGAATGAAATAAACATGAAATGAAAAAATCATATAAATAAAAGCTCGTTAAAAACTATCTTGTACTGAATATTTAAATTTGTGAGCTTAGTAAATATTTCTTTCAGTAATTTATCGTAGTTGTTTGCAAATAGCAAATTAAAACTTGAAACGAAAACATTAAAATAGAGAGTGAGAGACTTTGCAAATGAAAACGGAAAATTTTGTCATTGCTACGTCAATACCGGAGGTTGAAATTGAGAAACCTTTTTAAAGAAGTGAATCATATACATAAAGCAATATTATTTATTTTTAAAAAAGAAATAAACTGAAGACCCTATTATGTATCTGAGGTCAAATTATTCATGCATCCCAAGTAGGGAAGCAATTCGCACAACTGTTTGCATGTGGAAAGCAAATACACACACACACACACACACATCTATTTTATATAAGAAGGTTATAGTTTCATGACAGCTAATTATAGTTGCTACCAAATGGTTTCATGCCAAAAAAGGGAGAGGTAAATTTAGCAATCATCAGATGTGGTAGAATGGAAAAGTATGCATACTTTTAAGTTTATGTAAATATTGTTACACATTCATTCATAAGATAGTTCTGACAAATCAGCAAGCAGTACGGTGATCAAATCCCACTAAGAATAATTGAGGATAATTTGTCTTTGCATCCTTCTAGGGTCATTGAAATAGAACAGTAGTCAAGCACTGGAGTTCGATATCATTATCTGTTCTCCTCAAATTTCTGTCTTTATGCCTATGATAGAAATTATTATAGACCTATAGCCAATAAGATATTCAACACAGCTTCATTCTTTTATACACTTCTCTCCTCATTTGAAAACATGACGCACTTCTCTTTATCCAGTTAAATATTCTTATCAATCACATACAAATCTTGCCATTAAATCTGTTTTTGTTTTTGTTCTTTTCATTTAAAAAAAAAGTGTTTTCATCAGTATTTTCTCACTGTATTGCTCTCTGTTTTGTTGGAACTGTCTTATGAATGAATGGACTGCAATATTTGATTATAACTTCTCCACACTGATAAATATTGGTTATTGGAATAATTTTTATCTTTGATCTCCCCAGTTTTGATGGGTCTGGAATTGACATGGGAACAATTCCTTTTCCTCCTGATCAAACCATTAAAAAAGAAATGTAAAACATATCTTTGCACATCATCATTGTGAGACTTGCAAAATAAAGCTCTCCTTCTTTTATTGTTATCTAACTGTTATTACTGCATCCAGTCTTGCTACTTTACTGATATCCTCCTCCTCATCATCATCGTCGTCGTCATTGTTGTTTTAGCATCCACTTTTCCATGCATGGATGGGTCAGACAATTTGCTGAGGCGGATTGGATTTTTCTGTGGCTAGATGCCCTCCCTGTTGTTAAACTGATTCCAAGTAAAGTAATGACCTGACATATTTTTGTGGAAGATAGGAAAGAAAAGAACACTGATTGAATAATGGTGACATTCATTTGCAAGCATCGTGCAATGTCAAAGCAAGGAAAACACACACACACACACACACACACACACACACACACACAATGGGTTTCTTTCAGTTTCTGTCTACCATCAAATTTACTCAACAAGCTTTGGTCAGACCGGGGGTATAGTATAACAAACACACTTACCCAAGGTACCACTTAGTGGGACTGAACTTAAAACTATGTGTTTGGGAAGCACACTTCTTAGCACACAGCCATTGCTGCACCTGATTGTATTTACTGAATTTTAGAAGGAATTTTTGTTTAAAAAAAAACACTTTCCTTATAACTAACCTATATCTCAGTCAATCATTACTAAAACAATGACATCCTAATTACCACTTAATAGTCATTAGCTAATTACATCTTGTAGGAGCTAATACATCTAAAACTTAACCCCTAGTATTTATAGCTTTCCTGATAATACTCTACTAAGATATATATCTTCTTTACTCTCAGCCTTTGTTTTATACTCCTGTACTTCCACACTCTCATGATAAACTGGCAAAATGGGTGCTGCACCATGTAAACTAACTCTGTCTTTATATTCAAGAATCTTAGCTCTCCGCAAGAAAAGATTAAAAGTTGTACTAAATGAAACTACCTAAGCATTCCATTCCATTCCATGCCTTGCCATGCATGTTATACTTATACCATACTCTACAAGCACCCTACAAAAAAAAAAAAAAAAAAGAAATACTAAAGATTAAAGGCTAAGCCATTTGGCATCATACACATATTTAATGATGTAAAATAACGTCATATATCTGTGGAAGAAAGCATAAAAGATGATAAGCGTTCTTTTAATGTATCATAGTACTAGTTTTGAATATTTTCTCTTTTTTTTTTTTTTTTTTTTTGGTGGGGTGTTTTATTCTAGTTAATGTCCATTTAACTGGAATTATTTTCTGAATTTCCAACTTTCCAACCCTTTTCTTGTTATGTTTTGTTGCCCACCCCACTTCTTTCTCTCTCCATTTTTCTCTTGGTGGTTTTTTTGTATTGATGTGAAACATGCTTCTGCAGAAAGTTAGCATATGTATTAATCACTTCAACATCTGTTTTATAACTGGATGCACTTGTTAATGTGAACCTGCGAACCTTGATTTTATATCTTTATTCTTGCTAGGTAGGTTTATTCATGCAGAGACACAGTTATGCGGTTTTTTTTCTTCTGACTGCACATTGCAATCCAGAATGCAGATTTTGCATTTACATTTTTTGATCTAAAAATATCTCTGTTAAGTGTTAGAATTTAGGAGTTTATATTTAGAAAAAAAAAAAAAAAGAAAATTCAAAAATACTTCAACTTCATTAGGTGGTTACATATTTGATTTAGTTTAGAAGGCATAGAAAATGGGTATTAGAGTGTAATTTTTTAAAATTTTGTATTTAGTAAGCTCCATGGAAATTAGTGTATAAAAGTGATGTAAATAAAATCGACATCTTAAGTATTTCCCTCATGTTCTTTTTCAGCAAGTAATCTAGAAAACTGAACAAGTTTCTGATGTTTGGAAATGTTATTTGACAATTTAAAGAAATACAAGTTGGTCACTTGAGAAATGGAAAAATAAATGAATAAATAAATGAAATAAAATGAAATGAAATAAAATAAAATAAAAAACATTCATTTAAGTTTTAAGTCATTGCTTTTATTAGGTCAATGTCCAAACTTGACAGTTATAATATTAATGGAATACAGGTATGAAATTATAATGCATTTTCTTGAAAATGTCATCATATGAAATCTCAGCTTAAATTCTTACAGTTCACTATGATTAAATATTTTTAAGATTTGCATCTACTGTCATAAAATAGCCATTAGCCTCTACTCTTCTAGACTTGCTGGCTCTGTCCCAACCCTTCTTAAAACTACTTACTGTACCTGCCTACTTGCCATTCACTATGTCTTTCTGTGCCAAAAATGTGGAAGAGTTCTTCAACTGCATCATTGTTCTGCAGCCCTCTGTTATGTCTGAAAATCATGTTCAATATTTTGAAAGCAATTATTGAATAATAAACTCCACCAGACCTTCTTTACATGTATAATACCTCTATTGGTTAAGAGCAACACTTCCATTCTGGAGCTGTAGTTAAAAATATATGAATAAAAATAATAATTATTGTCAACAGTTTATCAAAACCTGTATTCTATTTTAATAACATATCAATAGATAAAAATTATTTATTTATTGTGTATAAGCTCATAGTCTGTTATATGTTAGAGGGACAATGCTAACATAAATAAGTATGTGTACCCGCCCACTACAACAGAATTGAAATCCTAAAACCAAGGTGCCATGTAAAAAGCTCTGATACTGGTGCCACTGAAAAAAAACATTTGTGATGGTGCCACATAAAAAGCACTCAGTACACTCTGTGGAGTGATTTGCATTAGGAAGGGTATCCAGTTGTGGAAACCAAGCCAAAACAGACTATGGAACTTGGTGCAGCCCTTGACCTGTCAAGCCATCCAACCCATGCTGGCATGGAAAACAGATGTTAAATGATGATGATGATGTTTGTGTGATGTTAAATGATGATGATGATATTTGTGTGTTTGTGTGTCAAACATGAAACTTAAGAATGTGATGCGATCCAAATTAAAGGAGCAGCAATGACTCATCCAACCCATGCCAGCATAGAAAGTGGACATAAAATGGACATTGATTTGATGATATATACATATGTATAGACATACACTTATACTTATTCCTTAATTTCAACTTCAATCCTTGTTCGATATATAACATGTATGCATGGCTTTGCAATTACAAAGTTTATAATCATGTGGTTTAGGGTTTGGTCTCCAAGGCCACATGCAGAAGACACTTGCACATGGTATGCGTATATATATATATATATATATATATATATATATATATATATATATATGTATATATGTATGCGTAAATTTATGTGTTAGCACATGCATGTGGGGTTGTCATTTCTGCATGAGTTCATTAACACAACTTGAGCAAAGGTGGTGCTATTCATTTTCTCTTGTAGTTATAGTAGCTTGATTTGTTTTCTGCATGTGAGGATTGGTGGAATGAAGGAATGAAAATACCTCACATGAAAAACAGTTATGAGTTGGTAACAGAAAAAAATGTCTGGCTGCAGAAAATCTGCTTCAACAAGTTTTGCATAACCCATGTTAGCATAGAAAAATGGACATAAAAGTGATGACACTCACACACACACACACACACACATGTGTATATATATATGTGTGTGCGTGTGTGTATATATATATATATATATGTATATAAAAGTTTTAGATAAACTTAATATGTTGAAGGCTATAACAGAGTTTTATAAATAGATGGTAATTCAAAAGAATAGAATCAGTGGAAAATATGAAACTAGAATGATGAATAGAATATCAATACTTGATTCATTTTAGTGCCAATTCTAGATTACAAAACCCCTTTGTGATCTGAATTTAAAATTACTCTCAGGATTATCTTGTTTTGTTAATTTAATGTAATGCTGATGATGATTAAAGAAAGCTTTCTTGTGTAAGAGCTTAGAAACCAAAAAAAAAAAAAAAAAAAGAAGAAGAAGAAAAGGAAAATGAGCGAGGCTCAAATATTCTTGTACATTTACTTAGGTTTGTTTTAATCAAAGTTTGTTTACCTGCAGGGAGAACATAATGTGAAAATGCTTTTGAAATAAGTATATTTTTCAAAAGAGTTAAGTATCTACAAGACATTAATCATAAAACATATTAGTGTCATCTCCAATATTGACTCTCATGGCAGTTTTCAAATAGTCTTCTACATGGAAAATTATAGTGAATTTAGAGCAGATGCACCTGACATATTAGCAAGATTTTTTTTCATTAGGTTATTTACCTAAGTTGTTCTATATCAAATTTATTTACATTTATTAATCATTTTGATGCCAACCTGCCTGAGATTCTTCCTCATTCTGTGATACAAACATTCTGTTTTAAAGTAATCTTGATTAAAACCTGCAAATTTCAAATTCGTGCATTAATTTGTATTCCGAACTCCAGATTAATTCATTTTCAGTCAGTAGACTACAGCCATGCTGGGGCACCGCCTTGAATAATTTTTTTGACAAATTAATCAGCCCCCAGTATTTATTTTTCACTTTTAAGCCTGGCACTTATTCTATCAGTCTCTTTTGCCAAGCTGCTAAGTTATGGGGATATAAAAGCTTCAACACTGGTTGTTACGCAGTGGTGGACGACAAACACAGACACAAAACACACCTGCTTAAACACACACACACACACATGATGAACTTCTTCCAGTTTCTACTAACAAGCCTTTGATTGGCTTAAGGCTATAGTAGAAGACACTTGCTCAAGGTGCCACGAAGTGAGATTGAATCCAGAACCATGTGGTTGAGAAGCAAGCTTCTTGTCATACAGACACACCTAAGCAGTGTATTTCTACAGAAATATGGTAACAAAAAGGGTTAAATGGTTTGTTGGTTAACTGTTGCTGTAGTGTCTAGGTGTTTGAAGAAATCAGATAAACTAATAATCATGAAGAAATCTGACTGCTTCTGAATTTTAGATTTATTCTCTTCGGGGTTGATTCTTTACTTTTGTGCACCATTAATATACACTCCTAACAATGGGGCCATTAGACCTGTAAGATGGGAGAATAAGAACTAAGTTCAATTTCTTGATTCTAATCTTGAGTTCACTAAAAGCATATTAAGAAGAAAATATTTGAGTTTAAAACTGAGTTGTGCCTCAGTTGTGAAAGTGCTTGGCAGTGTTCAGAGAATGATGATTCATGGATGTATGTTTAATGGATAGCTTATCAGTGGGAAGAAGTTAAATGAAGCATAAAATAGATAGAGCATGCAAATTGTGATAATGGATCAGTTACTAAAGCTACAATTGATTATAAAAATGAAATTTCTAATCAGTGGGGTTCTTATTTTGATTCCGATCTCTATCTAAACATGTCTAAAATAATACCACTTCACACTAAATGTTGATTTTTTTTTTTGTTCTATAGTTTAGTGTTTCTATTGATTGGGTGTGGTAGCTGAGAGACTAAGGTACTGAACTAATTAGTTGCCAGGTCAAAATATCAAATCCAGATACTCAGTTATCTTGCTACATTGTAATCTGAGTATTCTATATTTCATAGCTCTACTGACATATTCCATATTTCAGTAAATAGAGAACGTAGCGAACTTGTGAAGAGCAGTCTCACACAATTGATGGAATTTGTTTTGAAAGACTCATCTGTATACAAAAAGGGAATATAAATTCTTTATTTTCTGTTATATTTTCAGGCTGACATGTATCAAACATGTCAGCAAAAGAACCTATCTTCATGACTGCATGGTCTGCATTACTTTATCTGTTTAAAGGCTAATCTAGCTCATTAGTTTTGATTATAATTTGGCCTTCTACTAATTAACTCCCTTTCTTTCCATCTGGCATATATTTTAAATCTCACACTTTTCTTTTGTAAAGCATTGACCAATATTTTTAATAGTTGTAGCCCAACTCTGTTTATTAAGCTTGACTGAAAATATCCTTAAGATGTTCATTGAATACCATTTGACCCTTGATTTTCCTGACTGCTTATCACCTCCCACTTATCAATACTGCTTACATACTATTTATTATTGTACCCACAACAAGCCCATTATCTCTCATCACTCCAAAACCCAATACAAAACTCTCTACCTGATTTTTCTTCCTCAGAGCTGCTTCATGTAAATTTCTTTTCTCCTTAATGTTGTTTTTCTCCAGTGACAAATTTACAATTTGTTTCATCAACCTTGTCCAATTAACTTTATTTCTAAGTCTTGGAGGGTATAACAAGTTTACAGATTCCTCCACTTCAAGCAACTAACAACTGCAAAAACTCTTCTGCTTTCATTTTTTTCTACTTTGCTGGTCAGTAGTGTCCCATTTTCATCTACAAACGATTGGTGCCTAAACTTCTTCCATATACCAAGTTTCTTAACTAAAATGCATTAGCTTGCCTAATGCCATTAATTAGATCAACTAATTTTCCTTTTATTTTCCCAACTGAAGCATTTATGCCATTGTTCATAATGTAGTTGGTGTATTCAACTATCTGCTTATCAATGATGCATCTATTATTTGCTTTGTGAAACTGGTATTGATTTCATATCTACTTCATGTGTTGTAGAGATGTCCATCAGTAGCTGACACTTGCTTTTGGTTATTTTTAACACCAGAGTTCTTGATTCTATACTTCTTTTACAGATTTCAAACACCTACTAAAACAAGGTCATTGAATATAGAAGTGCTTCTTTAGACAATACATTCTTTTAGATAGATTTTCTAACAGAAAAGATAACCAGCTTGTATTAGTGAAGAATTGCAGATGAAGGTAAAGTTTAATGTTGGCTTCAATTTCAGAGGAGAGGATTAGTCAATTACATCAACCCTAGTACTCAACTGGTACTTATTTTATCAACTCCGAAAGGACGAAAGGCAAAGTCGGTCTTGGTGGTGGTTGAACTCAGAATGTAGAGATGAGCAAAATGCTGCTTAGTGTTTTACCTGGTATGCTAACGATTTTTGCTCACTGCCTTAAAGATAAAATTTAATATTGGTTTCAAATTCTGGCACAAAGCCAGCAGTGTTGATGGAGGGACCAAATTGATTACGCTGACACCAATGCTTGGCTGGTACTTATTTTATCGACTCTGAAAGGATGAAAGGCATAGTCAACCACGATGGAATTTAAACTCAGAATGTAAAGACAGATGAAATACTGCTAATCATTTCGCCAGGCATGCTAACGATTCTGCCAACTCACCACCTTAAAGGTAAAATTTAATATTAACAGGTAAATAACTTAGCTTCTCCCATTTCATTACCTTAAAAAAAAATTGTTTGTTGCTATTGTTACACAAGAAATAGTTGTTTTTTAATCTTAACCCAGCTCATGAAATACATCTATGACCAAGGGTCTTTCAGCTATGACCAAACCATATCATTGTATGTGTTAGGGACTATATTGTCCACTATTTTCTTTTTTATTTAAGAAGTTAGGTGTGATTTAAGGGAAGATTTAGTTGCTAGTTCTAACAGATCGAGCATAGAGGCTTCCTTGAATACATTTTCTTTTTTTGTGATTTGTATAATGTTAGAAAAAGAGTGAAATTTAAACATGTGTTAAAAATTAAAAAGTTATGAGGTTTGAGTTTGTAAAGTACAATTCTCCACTAGCAAAGACAGATCACTTATTCCAAGCTTATTATATATATAAAGTTGGCAAATGGTCAGCATGGAAATCAGTTGTTTTTATTGAATGTTATTGTAACAAAAATTAGTTGGCTAAATATTTTTGGGCAGGGTATATTAATCACAAAAGTGCATTATCTCAAAAAAAAAAAAAAAAGAAAAGAAAGGAAAAATGCTGAACTTATGAGCTTTTTATGTTAAGGAAATGAAATAATGACTTTTTATTACCTTAATATTGTACCCTTCTTCCTAGACCTGACCCACCCTTTTAACAAATATTTTCCTCTTTAGGCTATGCTATCCTCCTTAGTTCTTGATGCAACTTTTACTGCTATCCTGTAAGAATACTTGCTTAAACTTTCTTGTAGCATACACTCAGAATCAACTGTATATCTCATTTCCCCAAAAGGGATATTTTTTCTGCTAGCTCACCACTGTTACTCTTGCATTTGATACTGAAAATAATTAATTATTTTCTCAATTATTTTCCCCCAAAAATTTCATTCTCTCCCCCTTTTTTTTAGCAACTCAGTGTTGGCTTGTAGAAACCAAAGTTTTAAGAAATACTCTTGTCAGGATTTGCTATCACTGACTTATTGAGATCTCTGATTCTTTATGATTTTTTTAAATAGACAGAGTTGTTGATAGTTAAAATGATACTTCTGTATGGTCTACTGTTCATGTGACTGAGAAGCTTCTTTCTTTTAATTACTAGTATCATGGCCACATTCCAATGAAAGCCATTTGCTTAATGAGTAAACTTTTTCAACATGAAACCTTTAATCCCTGACTCATTGTTCTATTGCATCCTTTCTCAACTTGTAACACTGTTGTAGCATTAACTACATAGATGCTTTTCTGTTTCTCATGTCTTATATTGTATTAATTTCCTTAAAATCTCACTACAATGAAAAGAAAACATAATATCAAAGTTAGTGCTTGTTATACAATGATGTCAGTATCAACTTATTATATTCAGCAACAATATATAGGTGCATATTTAATGTTTTAATATTAGATTGGTCTAAGGTGGTGAGCTGGCAAAATTGTTCACACACTGGGCAAAATGCTTAGCTGCATTTCGTCTGAATGTTTTAAGTTCAAATTCTGTCAGGATTGACTTCACCTTACATCTCTTTTGGAGTTCATAAAATAAGTACCAGTTGAACACTGGGCTCAATGTAATTGACTTAGTACTTCTTCCAAAATTTGAAATTGATATTAAATTGGTCTCTTCAGGTAAATATAATGTCCTTAATATCTAATAAGTTTATGGAACTTGAACAATGTTTAATTCACAGAACATATTCAGATATAAATATTAACTGGGCACATCCTTTCATGTTACAATTTACTCTTAATTATCTTTCTATTAAGAAGGAAAGACATCAAGTATTGCCTCATAGCAGTTCCTGTTACATACCATTTTAAGATTGCTAAAATGGTTTTTATTCACCTTACATTTCAACTTAGATATGATGACACAATTTATCTCCTGTGTAATATTTTGCTAGTTATAGAGTTGCCATCAAAATTAAAGTAGGTAACACTAGCTAAAGAATTTGGGGTTGTTCTTGTGTTAAAGTGTTTGATTTTATATTAAAAATTATGTCAGCATGGTTAATGACTGTATGTTTTTAGGTTCATATAAAATTATTGGAAATGAAAGCTTAGCCAATTTATTAAAACCAAATAATTTTATTCATGTCAAATTTCTCATAAAATTTGTCACAAATTTCTTAGTTTTTATTAGGTTGTCAAATTCAGTTTTTAATATATCTTAATATATTGTGGCAAGCATCATAAAAGTAAGATCCACACAAACCACATCCTTGACTTGGTTTCAATTTGTTTTTATTAATTCGTATTATTTATTTAAGCATGTTGGAAAAGTATAAACCTTCGTATTTAGTTTTCTTTTCCTCTACATTCTTAGGCTTTCTGTCTATATAACAAATCAATATATTTAATATGTTAAAAATCAAAGATGTATGAGGCAGTAGAGCGTTGGGGTAAAATGAATAAGATTGATTAATTTTGTTCATCTCTATTCAGTTCCAAATCTTGTGTGGTTGGGCTGTAGCTTTTATTTTAACCACCAGTTTACCCATAGTTGAGTCCTTCAAATATATTCCATCCTCAATTCAAGACTGGCTGGATGTGGTGAGAAAGAAGTCAGTGGATCAGAAACCAAAATGTATTTTGTGGACAATGTTTTGGGCCTATTCAAATAACGCTATTCTACAAGGTAATTGTAATCTCCAGTTTAACATGGAAGTTGTGTTAGAACTCAGAATACAGCATTATCTATAATGAGAGGATCTCTCTCATAAGAACTCATGGTGCATAGAAGCACATGTAATTGTATTAGGTGCAGGAGTGGTTGTGTGGTAAGTAACTTGCTAACCAACCACATGGTTCCAGGTCCAGTCCCACTGCGTGGCACCTTGGGCAAGTGTCTTCTCCTATAGCCTCAGACTAACCAAAGCCTTATGAGTGGATTTGATTGACAGAAACTGAAAGGAGCCCGTCGTATATATATGTGTATTTGCGTGTGTGTTTGTGTGCCTGTGTTTGTCCCTCACCTTCGCTTGACAATTGATGCTGGTGTGCTTGTGTCCCCATAACTAAGCAGTTCGGCAAAAGAGACTGATAGAATAAGTACTAGGCTTACAAAGAATAAGTCCTGGGGTTGAATTTGTTCGACTAAAGGTTGTGCTCCAGCATGGCTGCAATCAAATGACTGACTGAAACAAATATTGTTGAGAGATAACATTTATCTGCTATGGCCACCAAACTGCCAGATCCTGTGGTTTAATCCTCCTATGGATTCCTTAGTGACAAATGTCCAGTAGCATGATAACATCCAGATCTCCCATCAATGATATATAGAATCTTAGTTCCTATTCAGGCACTGGTGTTGCAAATAGCCAGCAGGTTTATTAAAAAATAAATAATAGTGACAGAAGCAAAGGTAATCTAGATCTCCAACTCAATGTGGAATTTGTGTTATAACACAGAATCCTGAGTTATTTACCTTGAAAGGATCTCTCATAAGGACTAATGGTGCATACAAACACGTGTAATTATTTTACAGACAAGAAAGTAATATTTCTGCTCTTTTCACAGATATACTGCATTCAAAATATTATTTTCTCATCTGTAAAATACGAAACACATTCAACACTTCCAAAATTTGTTTACAAAATGTTGTAACATGTAATTATATCGTTGGCAGATGAGAATTGTCTGCTATGGGTGCTGGAAGTGCCAGGTCATGTGGTTTCACTCTGCTATGGGTTCCTCGAGGATCTGGCACTTCTGGCTGCCATAGCAGGCAATTCTCATCTATCTACAATATGATTGCATTTGTTTTTATGTACCATGAGTCCTTATGAGAAATCCTCTCAAGGCAAATAATTCTGTGTTTTAACACAACCTCCATGTTAAGCTGGAGATTAAGATTACTTTTTGGTATTAATACTGCTTCTCTCAGTATTATTTTATTGTTATTCTACAGTATAATTTTGAAAATTGCTTTTTAAATGCTAGCAAATTCATCTTTAGAAGCAAGCAAAAGAAGTATAAAATGAATATTGAGAGAGAGAGAGAATGAAACATTTGAATATATTTAAATATGTAGTATAACTGATTAAACTATTAAAAACAGCTACAAAAAAAATGGCATAATGATGTCTCTGTTTATCTAAAATGTATTACTTAATGAAAACAATTTTTAAAACAATTGCTTTTGCCAGTCAATTAATACTGATTTATTCATAAACTACTTATTTATTTAAAATAAATAGATAAATAAAAAAAAAAGAAAGAAAATTAGTCACTGTAATCATTTCTTACAATTTTCAAAAAGGAAAAGAATTAGAAATATATTCTGGAAGTCTTATTCAAGTTTCTATGAATGAGGAAAAATCTTAATAAATTGTAATCTACTTGTGTTGATTTCTGTAATTGTTTGAAATGGGAAATAATATAGTTTATTTAAGAATTTCTCTTTTGATAGCAGTTTCTTTTTTACATTTTTCTCTAAGTTCAGGTTTCCAAATTAAATACTCCAATTATGTTTTATTCAGTGTTGAATTATTTACTTGATTAGCTCTTCACTTTAATTAACTCTCACTATCTTGTCCATTTCATCGTCTGTTGATAAATGAATTAATTTTTTTTAATTTTTTGTGTTTATGAAATATATTTTATAAGCTTTTTAATATTATATATATATATGTATGTGAATGAAAGATGTATATATATATTCAATGTTTCTAAGAGTAATATATATATGTGTGTGTGTGTGTGTGTGTGTGTGTGTGTATAAATCACATACCTCTGTGTCTATGTATGTGTGAGATGCATGCATTAGCAATATTCCCATCTTGAATCACTCAAACATTTCATTGTCAAACCTTCATTTTTATGCTCATATCTACACAACTATGTGTATGTATATGGATATGCATATATGTGGGTGTGTGTACACCCACACCCACATACACACATAATAGAATATATATATATAGCTACACACACATATGCACAGACACCAATGTAGATATCTTTTCATATATATATATATATATATATATATATATACACACACACACACACCTACACACTCATATATATGTATGTAGATACATATATACACACACATACATTGTTGATCAATGGTAAAGATTAACTTTCATTTTGCTCATTACTTCAAAATTTTTATTTAGTTTCTTTCAATGACTGCATTTCATTATGAATTCTTTTAATTATCTTTTCAATATTTTATTCAGCACAAATATATAAATATTTTTAATATTGTCGTTTCAATTAGATAAACAAACATTCTTGTCTTAACCTTTGTTTTCCTTGTTTATTGTCAGTGTATATTTACATATCTGCGAATTTATGTCAGGAGTTTTAAGAGTTTTTTTTCTCTCTCTATTTTTCTTCCGAAAATAATTCTTCTATTCACAATGTTCTTGTCTTTAATTATGTATTGGGTCATTATAAAGTTAGAAGTTCATGTCCTAATGAGTCATTACTTCATTACAACCATCAGGTTGATTCTTTGTGAGAAAAACCTCCTGCTGGCTTTTGATTGATGTAAATAAAATGAGATAAATGAAACTAATGCATTTGCATTAGTTTCAAACACTTTTGTTCTTCTCTGTTACGTTCCATCTCATGCTCAAGATGCTACGGGTAAGATGAAGAATACTGAGATGATAAAAAGGCTAATGTATTGCTATTGGATTCTGTTATTTTCGGTTGGTTAGTCGGCTGGTCGGTCGGTTGGTTGTTTCAAAGCAATCTCATTTTGACTTCTACCATTGTAATTGTTTCATTAACTCATTAAAATTCTTGGTTGACTTAACTAATGGTAACAACAAACCTATTATGTTAATTGGGCTTAAGGAACTTCTATTAATTGCGAGTAAATAAAAACTCTTCTTTGGTGCATGTATATGCATGTGTGTGTGTTTGTGTTTGTGTGTGTTTGTGTGTGTGTGTGTGTGTGTGTGTGTGTGTGTGTGTACTTGTATGCTTGTGAATGTATGTTTTGTTATAATTATTCAAATGGTACCGTTTATTGTATTATGAATTCATTTCCCCACTGAGATTTGTATGAAGACTGATTAATTTTTCATTAAATAAAATGTTTTATTTTAAAATTAATTATACTGTAATTGTGACTCTATTTATGGTATTTAATGTATAAAACAAGAGTAAAAGACCTTTGTTGAAAAGCCTAAATTGTCTATAAACAGGGCCTAAATGTTCTCTTTCATTTCATTACAACACACACATTCACATACACATGTACCATTGCAATTTCTTCTCATGGTTGGTATAACTAAACATTATTAAGGATGATTTTATACAGTAAAACAGTAAAATTACTGTGAATTCCTTTATGAAGAAAAACGTTTGAAAATTAATATCTTTCCTTAAAAAGCAAACAAACAGAAAACAAAACAATCAAAACAAATACGGAATACAAATATGGAAGACTAACTGTATACATATGTACTTCATGAACTGAAAATGTCTATTAATATGCGAATTAAAAGAACAGACTTTCTCTGATATTCTAAGTTTATAACATGCTGAAGGAAGATCAATGTACTGTAGAAATGTTCATGTACTCATTAGATGTGTAATATCTTTATTAACTCGAGTCAGTAGTATTACAGGAGGAGTTTCAGTAGTTATATAATTATGTAGTTTTAGAAAAATTACATTATTATTATCATTATTTTTATTATTCGTTGTCTTTGTAGCATGATAGAATTGTTAGTGTGTTGAACAAAATACCTTGCAGTATTTAGTTATAATTCTTCACATTTTAAATTCAAATCTTACTGAGGTCAACTTTGCCATTTTATCATTCCCAGGCCGATAAAATAGAGTACCAGTCAAGTATTGGGTCAAGTTAACACTTCATGTGTGTCCCTTAAAACTTCAGGATTTATGCCTTTGTTACAGACAATCATTGTTTTTAAGATGGCAGAGTTTCATAGTATTAGAGTTTACAAAGTGTCATGTAGTATTTAGTAAAACTTTACATTTTGAGTTCAAATCCTGACAAAATAAATTTTGTCTTTTGTCCTTCCAGGGTCAATAGAATTCTAGTCAAATACTAGGAATGAAATAACTACCTATTCCCTCCCACTAAATTTCAGGTCATTTCTTCTGTTAGAAACAATTATTATTGGTGAACTCTACAGAGTAGTGGACAATGTTTTTGCAATATAAAGTTTTATACTGACATAGTTACATTTCAAATCCTACCAAGGTCAACTTTCTTTGCCTGTCATCCTTCGAAATATCAATAAAATATTTGCCAGTCAAGCACTACAGGAGTTGATGGAATTGACTCTTTATCACTCCCAACATTTATGACCCAGAGTCTATGTTTGCAATTGCAATTCCCGACCGTCTACATGTGTGCTGAGGCTTGCTACAGAATCTCTGTTTGGATATATTTGGGTAAATGTACTTATGACTTTGCATCTGCTTTTTCCATGGGTATATGTGAGTGTTCCATTTATTTCTAATCGTGTTTCTCGTTGAAGAAGGAAGAATCTTTGTGGATTAATCTAGAAATCAGTCCGATTCAGGAATAATGAATTTTTAAAAAATTTGTGTTAGCTTGCTTTTCTCATTTCAGTACACGGTGTGTTTATAGTGAAAAATATTGTATGTGCTTAGACGATCTAAAGTTTGTTTTTCAGCACATTGGCATAGAAATTTTTTCTTTTGCCCTTATTTATAATTGTATGTATATATATATATATATATATATATATATATATATATATATATATATATATATTAATTAGTGTATTTGTTACCTGTGAATAAAATAAAGACTATCAGGTGACGCAGTTCAAATAGACCTTATCCAAAGTATATTTGTAAGTATCATTTTTGGTAGCATCCAGAAAAAATTTTGTTAGAAAAGAAAATGATAAGCATTATGCTAACATTTTTCAACACATATAAAGCATCGTCATTGCATTATGAATGTTTTTTTGTTTTTGTTTTTGGTTTAATTTTCATGATTACTTGGTGCACTTGTCACTAACAGACCTTAGAATTGCAACGTGTGTCCACAATTTGCAAAAAGATAAAAAAAAAAGGTAGTTATGGAGTGCTGAAATTTATGAATTAATTTGTGTAGTTAATTTATATAATCATTTTGTAGAAATGATGGTTAACAAAATTGAGCTTCAACTGAATTATTGATTTAATGTGCTTTGTTTTTATAATTTAAGAATGATCTGCTAATATCTTTATTTAGTTAATGCATGTGTTTATATGTTATTTTGTAATATATAATTATTGTGTTGTTCTAATTTTTATTTAGCTTTTCTCATAGCTCTGCTAAATATTTAAAATTAGACTGGGTTAAAAATAACCACTTTTGAAATTTAAAATCATTTATTTTGATATCTGCTTATAATTATCATGTGTATAAATTATAATTATGATACCTAAATAAAAAAAAGGTGGGCTATTTTCTGTTACCCACAAGAGACCTTAGTTGAAAAGAATCAGGTCTCTTTTTGAAATATTAAGTGTGAAATATCAAAGCTAATATTTAGCATTAATGGTAACCAAAAATCTCCATGGGATATGCCTTTCCTCATACTGACTATATTTATGTTCAGTTGGCTAATTATCAACATCTTTTGATTAACAATAAATACCTTAAGAACAGATTTATTTCTCACGTGCAAAAAAAAAAAGACAAACTATATTTTGGAATGTTTTTTTTTTTCCGCAATATTTGGATATTGTAATATGAATTAATAAGTTATTACTTTTAGGAAGATTCTTTGGAGAGCGTTTCTATTTTAATCAATGGATTGACATTTGAAATAAGTGAAATAAATCATAAATACAAAGTGAGAATCGACTGTAATTTCTTTGTTTTGAAATGTAAGTTCTAGGTGTAGGCTGACAGATTCATATATTAATTGAATATTAAAATTCTTTAATTTAACATTATTGAGATGGGTGAGCAGTTCTGAAATATTTTATGCCCCAAATTATCTTCTCACTTATGTTTCAAATTGACTTCCAGATAATACTGAATATTCATTTGCAAAATATACTTTTTGATGAATAAATACACAGGCATCCGTTTGTTTTGTTTTTATTAAAAAACAATTCATTAGTGATAGTGTTTTATGTGCAATAAAGAAATTTTATTGCTTAAAACTTTTGAATTTATTTATTTATAAGCTATTAAGGCCTTTTTGTACTTTTATTGGCTTAAATTATGATGCCACTATAGATTTTGTTTGTTATTAAAAATATAATTGTGATACAATATAGCTAAACAGCGTAAAGTTTTTGTTTGTTGTTCTTCTATTAAAGTATTTATTTTCAAATTCTATTTGATTCTTTTCATATCATCATATCAATTTTTATATGTTGTGTTAGGTTAAATAGGTGAATCAAGTCAACCATTCTCAATTGCTCCTATTATTAGCTTGTTTCTTTGTTATGCTTACTTTATATATATATATATATATATATATATATATATATATATATATATGTGCCAGCTACATTCCAAGATATCCTTACTTTATATCCATCCTGAATATTAATAAGTTCTCTAATGTTCTTGTTTAACTACTATCCTATATATATTGTGGCATAGATTAGTCCACTACACTAGCATTTTAGTTCAGGTAGCTTCTTCTTTCTTACTTAAATAGTCTTTAGATATTTTTGAATTTTGAATAATGCAAAAAAGAAAAGGAAAAAAAAAATAACGAGATAGTTTGATGGGAGCTGGGGCTAAAAAACAGAATCAACACTAATTTGGAATTCTTACAAACCTTAAGACTATATTTGCATTTATCACTTTGCACATTACTGACATGACTCATTGGCTTGTTTGATCAAGATCATAATTTTGCACCTGGGGCAGATGTTTGTCATTTTGTTTATTTTAATTTCTGCACTCAAAAGTTAGATGTCAGTGTGTTGGAAACCTTGAAAACTAAACTTTCTCTAAGCATATTTCCGCATTTGATTCAGTACTCAGTTCTTAGACATTACTATATACTGTGTTTCTGGGATCAGTTTTTATATTGGCTTTAAATTGGTTTTTCTATAACCAGCTTAGTTAGGCCATCAAGTATCTTTGCTGTCTGTAATTCCTAGCTTCATTTTCCTTTCAGTTTTCCTGTTGTCACAAATTGTTCAAGGCTGCTTTGTCATCTCATAGAATGTCAAACAAACATGGCCTGTTGCCTCCCAGTGTTGTTACAAAGTTTTGTGGTAGTTTCTGCATGTCTATGTTTGTTCAGCATTTGTTACTTTATCTGTATAGTGCATCTTCAGTATTTGTCCAAGGAGCCACATCTTTACAATGTGGACAAGTTTTTGCTCTTGATTGGATGGTTCCTGTGCACCCCCACCCCATTAAGACTCTTTTCCTCACTCTTATTCATAGCCATTTCTTAGACAATATATGTTTGATCTCTTTGATCTCACCATAACCAGCTTTGACCTGTCCAATCTTTGAATTTCTTTGATGTTTTTTCTTATCTAGTCTAATAAAGATGCCTAAATATTTAAAGCCATTGATTTGTTTCAAGGAAGTTCCATTAATTATGTTGTAAATTGACAGTGCTTTCTTTTTTTCCTTTCTGTATGCTGTTATAACCCAGACCCTGCTTTCTTTGTTGTTGATGTGAAGACCACATTGTCTGCACAATCGAGACTTTTGATATTTTGTCCTCTTACCTTTGTACCTGTTGTGTGTGGGACAGGAGTAGGTGAAAGTCAACGATTGCCAACGCTGGTAGACATAGAGTATGGCATATGAAGAAAAATATGAAGTGCAGCTTTGTTATAATAATGTGTCCTGATTTAGTATGAACTTTTGTGGCTCTTACTGTATTTTTTAAATCTTAATTTTGTGCAGTTATTCTTTTACGTGGTGATACATTCTCACTTATTATGATATAATGGAGCTTCACTCTATTAATTTCTTGAAGATATACTAAAAAATAAGAAGTAGAGTTTAAATTATCTTAGTCAATTTGATTATTAGTTAAGACTCTGGTACAATTTAAACTTTTCTACCTGGGATTATACTAATTGAAATTATATTTCTATTCAAATTTTGATGTTGGATTTCCTAGTATCACTTTCAATTATCCTTTTCTGTGAAATATGTTGAATGAATATGTGAACATGTTAAGAATCATGTTAAATGTCTTCTTTTATGTCCTATCTAGTTACTGGTGTCAACACCATTGGCAAATATAAATGTTTAGCAAACCAACACCACAATGTGGGTTGATTTTTCAATTGTAGTAAAGGCATGAACATCACTGCTTCTTTCCTATCATGTAAATGTTAATGAGTTTTGTTATTATATTACTAATATGCCTTCAGTAGTTTAGCACAGCTGCGACTTCAAGGTTTCAAACAAAGTACAAAAGAAATAATAAATGTCTTGAAGAAATCTGAACCAATATCCTGTGAATAGTAATTATTATTCTACAGTTAAAGTAGAGAATTATTTCTGTTGATACACCACACTTCTGTAGAAACCAAATGACTGAATCATAAATAACTAAAAGTAAAAAAAAAAAAAAAAAAGCAAAAGTAATATTTTGCTCTCAACCCTAATTGAAAGAAATGTATGTAAATAAATTTCAGTATTTACGTAGCTGTCAGTTTTAGTTTTGTAATATAAAAAACAAATGTGACTGGAAAATTATGCAATTTGAAAATAAAAAAAGTAGGAAAAAAAGACTATATATAATGTACAGTGTAGGTTTTATTTTCCAAAAAAAAATTTTTTTATATATTTTAAAAAGAACAGTATTAAAAGGAACAGTTTGTGATAGTGTTAAAAATTTGTCTCCTGCAAAGTTATTTTCGATGGAAATTTATTTTGGTAATAAATTTAGTGACAAAAGTGAAAATATAAAATACAATATAGAAAGAGGTTTTATGATTAAAAGAACAATAAAAGTAGGGTTTCTTTTCAAGTGTTTGTTCTCAAGATAACATTTTACTATTTCAACAATATTTACAAAGCAAAAAAAAAAAAAAAGAAGAAAAGAAACAAAATTAAATAATTTGAAATAGTTATTTTTGTAAATACAAAAATTAATTTTAGTGTTTTCAAAAATTCACTTTCGAACATGTTACATAAATATTGTGAATCTCTCATGGAATCATCCTTAATTTTTATGCTATTTTAACTTTTTGGTGGTTTTACTTCACTAACTTTTTCTTTTGTTTTAAAAAAGTTTTTCTGTCCTAAATATTTATATTTATAGATGTATTACTTATTAAACTGTTGCAAAATTATATGCAAAAAACCAGTGACAAGAGTTTTGGATTTGTTAAATAAATTCTTTGAGAAAATTTATAAATACAAATCCAATGGGATTTTCATATATGATATGTATTTAACAGAAAAACAGACGCAAAATATATTATGATTTATTGCAAAATTGTCATTACAATTATATTTTGTGAAAAATAGTTTCCAAGGAAAAGACTTGTACTGGTAATTTTTCTCTTACTTGAAATTGTGTTACTACCAGGAACTTGCTCATAGAGTCTAATCTATTATACATTCGCATGTAGTTAATATGTATACTATCACTACAGACATTTTATTATCTTATGAAAATTTTACAAGAACATTTTAAAAATTGCTTGTTCTACTATGGTTTCATTGGAATTGCATAAAACTGTGTTGTAATTATATTTATAAACAATTTCATTTTATGCAAAACGAATGCTTTATATGAGATTTTATAATTTCTGAAATTAATCCTATTTGCAAAAACTATATAACTAGAATGTTATTAAATTTTCAATATTTGTATATGATATGTATATGGTGTATGTATGGGCATGTATGTGTATACACATGTGTGTGTATGTATATATATATATGAATATATATATGTATGTATGTATTATCATCATCATCATTTTACCTTTCCTGTCACTAACCTTCACCTCTATCCAAGTGAGGCAGTATTTCCTCATGGCCAGACATATTATTCAAGGAAGATGGGAAATGAGTAACCATGCTTATATGATAATGATGCTTACAATGTTCACTTGATGTCTAGACAGGGATACATACATACACACACACACACATGCACACATATTGAAATGCACCTTTTGGTTTCTCTCTACCAAATCCACACATAAGGCTTTGGTCTGCCTGGGGCTATTTTAGAAAACACTTGTCTAAGGTGTCATCTGGTGTGATTGAACCCAAGGCTACATGGTTGGGAGACAAGCATCTTAACTATATAACCACATCTGTTACATGGTATGTTATATCATGACTGTATCATGCATAATGTGTCTGCTTTCATGTGGTTTCTACAGCTTGATGCTCTTACTAACACCAACCACTTCATGGCATGTACTGGGTGCTTTTTTTCAAACCACCTACTTACTGAGATCCCCAGTGCTACTTCCATGATTATGAAAACCCAGAGGGAGTGACTTTACTCTAGGAAATTTGGAGTTAAAGTATAAGTGAAGGGGCCAGAGCAGAACAGGTTTGTTGATGTAGAGCAGCCGCATGACTACTCACATTTTAGTGGAGATGGCAGGATTGATATGGTGGAGTTGGAAAGTGATAAAGTAGTGGCGATGAGGTGTGATGGTGGATCCTCAATTCACTGGCATAGCTAGAGTGTGTGCCGCCTGGGGTGGCCCTTCAGTTTGCTGCCCCTGGGCCCCCACAAAAAATACATATTGCCTACCGCAGACCCAAAAGTGGTGCCGCCCTCTCTGCTCCACTTCCTCTAGCTACGCTAGTGCCTTAATGTACAAAATTCCACTGGAACCAGGAATA
>NC_142937.1:73996668-74016668 GCF_046866305.1 Octopus bimaculoides | reverse complement strand
CACCAAAGCAAAAAAAAAAAAGAAGAAAAAAAGAAAAAAAGAAAACAAAAAAAAAGGATCCCCTGAAAGTGCTTAATTTTGTTTTCATTTTGTCCCTAATATTTTCTGATAGGGAAATCAATACAGCAATTTAATTTGTATTTTTTAAAAATTGTCCTTTTGCTAAAACATAACATCATCTGTTTCGTTCTCAATTCTGTTGACTCATAATATTACGAGCTGTATGCCGTTTTACCCTGATTCATAAAAGGTTCATGTCAATACTGTTTCGCTATCATTTTCTAAACAATCTTTTAATTTATTTTCTTTAATTGCTGGTTAGATATTTGGAATTTTCTATTGACATGTTTAACACGTCTCCTGCTATAAACATGTCCTATTTATTACTGTTCCTGTCTCTAGAATTTTGCTACTAGTATCATTATTTAGTTTACATTGCTTGTAGAATTTTTGAAATTATTTCTTGCTTATCATTAGCCATCTCCTTGTATTCAATTCAGTAATTATAATTACTGTTCTTTTTCTCATTATTGCTGCTGCCTTTAATACGTATCTCACATAGTTCATTTGTTCATGCACACACACATCATCATCATCATCGTCATTATCTTCATCGTCTTCATATTAATGTCTACTTTTCCATGCTTGTATGGGTTAGACAAAGTTTATGGAGGCAGATTTTCTCTCTGGCTGGATTCTCTTCCTGTACCAACCTTTACATGTTTCCAAACAAAGTAATATTTCTCCATAGCTGGATATATTTTCCTGCAGAATTTTGGAAATATTTACATTACACAATGTCAAGATAAGAACATACACACACACACACACACACACACGTGCACACAGACACATGTACACGTGGACACACTCACATGTGCACACAGACATACACACGCATACACACACACACAACTGGCTTCTTTTAGTTTCTGCCTATCAAATCCACTCACAAGGCAGTGATCTGCCTGGGGCTATAGTAGAAGACACTTGGGTACATGGTGGCACTGAACTTGAAACTATATGATTACAAAACAAATGTTTTAACCACGCAGCCACACTTGTGCTTCTATGTATGTATGTCTGTATGTATTTATACACGCACACACACACATCATCATCCTCTACTAGCTTATCACTTAATGTGATAACCTTTAATAAGATGTGATTGTTTTAGTCTTATATCTGTATGTATTATTGCATATCTTGTGCCAAACAATACGCACTAAGATTTCCACTCTTGGCTACGGTTTCCTTTTGCTGGCACCAACTTTGTCACTATTGGGAAATACTAAAATTCCAACACGCTCTCTCTTTCTCACACACACACACACACACACACACGTGTACACACACACACACACTCACACACACACACACACACACACACACACACACACACACACACACACACACAGTGTTTGAGACAGTCTTTCCTCTTGTGTACTGTGCTTTTTGTCTAAGAGCCATTCTCAGAGTTGTGTCAAATTCCCAAGACTTTTATATTTCTATGGAACATTCATTCATTTCAAAATATGCCCAGCCTTATGTATGTCTGACCTAGAGCACTTGATAACCTGTACACACACACACACACACACACACACACACACACACACACACACACACATACATACATACATGCACATGCATGCACACTCACAGAAATGTGCATACTCACGTACACAAGCTTAAAACAATTTGTTTGTTGCATGTGCATTAACAACATGACTGTCTGTCTAATAATTTTCAGGTTTTATAAACTTTTAGATTCTGGATTTGACTATAGTACTATGTAATTCTTACGTTTGCTGACCAAGTTTTTCATTTATATTAATGTTTCAAATGTTTTATGACTTATTTTCCAAGTTTATTGTTGTTTTCCAGTGTCATGCTTTTTGTATGGGAGTATCTTTATACACAATCTACATTAAATTCAGATTTATTTTAATTTAATGTATATTGACTGCAGATTGTGATTTCACACTTCAGTTGGTAAATGTATAGTGTTGCTGCTTATTGTAAAGTAACTGTAGCACATTCATTACCAATAGCTTGCTTGTTCTACTATTTTTGTAAGTTGACTTATTAACTTGAGATCTCTGAGATATCTGTAATTTCCTTTCACTTATAATGAAAGAAAGTTTACCTACATTATTCTGGACACACTTTTTTTCACTACCTTATCTAAATTTATCTCAACTTACTGCATTTCAATCATTAATAGTCACAACCGTGGCTGTGTGGTAAGAAGTTTGCTTGCCAACCACATGGTTTTGGGTTCAGTTCCACTGCATGGCGCATTGGGCAAGCGTCTACTGCCTTGTGAGTGGATTTAGTAGATGAAAGCTGAAAGAAGCTCAGTGTATGTATGTATGTATGTATGTATGTATGTATGTATGTATGTATGCATGCATGCATGCATGCATGCGTATTGCCACATAAAAAGCACTAAGTTCACTCTGCAGAGTGGTTGGTGTTGGGAAGGGCATCCAGCTGTAAAATTCCTACAAAAACAGTCACAGAAGTCTGGTGCAGACTTCGACCTGGCTGGCTCTTGTACCATTCTACCCATGCTATCATGGAACACGGACGTTAAATGATAAAGATGATGATGATGATTTATATATATGTATATGCATGTATGTGTATGTGTTGCATGCTTATGTGTATGTTGTTACTATTTCATTCCTTGAAATTTCTTGATGGCTGTAAACATGTCACACTGTTATACAAGTAGTGGCCTTCATTTCCACTCTTCTGTGTAAACATGTCTGGTCACAGAGGAATATTACCTTACTTGGAAACAGGTGAGAGCTCGTGATAGGAATGGTATCCAGCCATAGAAAATCTGCTTCAACAAATTCCATGTGTGCATTGGTAAAGTGGACATTAAACTACAATGATGATTGTATAACGGGTGGTGTAAAGTACCCCTTGGTTTTTACTTCAGAATCTTGCATACCATTGTATAATGGTGCTATGTCTTTTCGTCCAACATCACTTCATGAAATGTTTTTACGTCCATGTTTTTTGGTCTGATATCTTTTTGTTCGATGATTTTTTTGTCCAACGACAAATCCTGTCTATAATATTCTCAATGATTATTTGATTTTGATGTTCGCTTTGTTTTCTAAAGAGTTTATTTAAAATTGGACAAAAAGTCGTTGGACAAAAAAATCATTGGACAAAAGGAAGTTATATATGTTGTGTGTTCACTCGTGGAAATAATACAAGAAACAAACTTTAAAAATAATGGTGAGACTTTATTCCTCCATTAAGTAGTGCAGTGGACCAAGTAAAAATATCATGAATTCTGGTGGTTGTATAGTTCATGCATTGTTTCAATAATTCAACTCAGGTCATTGTTGGTTACATGTGCTCTGTTATATTAATTTTGCTCTGGTGAATAACAGCAAGAAAACAACATGACTCACCTTCATGAAAATCACTCACTCCTCTGGACTCAATAATTTGTTACACAAATTTATAGAAAAAGGGGAGGTTCCAGAGCTCATACTGATTAGTTGTTCGAGAATGTATTACGTGCAATGTGATTGGATCTTTAATCCAAATCCCATGCAGTACTCAACCAATCAGAACTCAGGACTCAACCAATGTTCAAAACTCACATGATAGGTAAAGCAGCCAATCATTATGGATTAACGCACTGAGCCTATATCAGTTTAATGTATTCAATATATCATAAATGAAGTTGGTTTCACTACAATTGTATTGACAAAGAGTATTAATGAGTCTCCCATCCTCTTCCCTCTTACTTAGCTAAAACACATATCTAGTTTTATGTCTAGCCTTGTGTATAGTCTCCATTTGTATTTTACTTTTTCCCAATTTATTCCTTATCTCTAAAGTTATATTTGACTTTTCTTATTAGTTAATCAACAATATGGTTGAGTGGGGAAAGTACCTCAAGGAAGCATCTAGCATACTTGATATGCATATCGTAGGATCTCATATACATAATACAGTGAGCTGAAAATTTTTGATATGAAAGGTGTTTAAAATCTTAAAATATGCATGGTAGTTAACTCAAGTAAGATTATCTAATGGAATCTTTTAGGAAAAAGGGATGCGGATAGGAATGGTTCTTAAGTTGAAAAAACCAAAACCAACTTGTGAAAACAATGGACATATTTCAATTTCTTGGCAAAGAATAAACTATTCAACTGGCATCTTTGGAAGTGACCAGTGTATGTGTGTGTGTGTGTGTGTGTGTGTGTGTAGGGAACTAGTGACACTGATTATGAATATCAACAATATGGCTGAGGAAAATTACCTTGGGAGGATATTCTACATACTAAATACACATATGTAGGGTCTCACATGTTCAATGGAAGTGAATTGAAAAACTTTGATTAACAAAGATTATCTATCGAATTAGTACACAAAAGACTCCCTCTAGGGAATGTTTAAAATTTAAATGCAAGAAAAAAAATAACTACAACAAGATCAGCTAAAAAAAATTATTGGAAAATAAGTATGAAGCTGACTGGAGAGGATCTTGTCTTGAAAGTTAACTGGTGAGAGCAGTGAACATTTCAGTCTAGGTGAAGCAATATTTTATTTGGTTATTCATTAGTTGTTTTTTTCCACTTGCTCTACTGTACAGGATTTTACTGTCTTTGTCTAAATAAGCACTAGTTAATGTTGTGATAAAAAGGCCACCACAAAGGCATTTGTCTGCTTATACAAATCTTTTCTAATTGTAATTTCTGCCAACCTGCATATCGCTTAGTCTGAAATTACTGACTTTTGGTCTGTGTTAAAGAGGTGCACATTCCTCTACTGAGTTATATACACTGTGCCCATAAACATTTTATTGTGTTTCTTGTTGGACAGAACAGTCTATGTTGTTTACAGACCAATTTGATCAGTTCTTATGGCTTTCTTTATCAATGTTGAAATTAACGTGCAAATGGCTGAGCAGTCCACAGACATGCGTACCCTAGGTGTAGTTCTCATGGAGATTCAGCATGACAGAATGTGTCAAGGCTGGCCTATTGGAATACAGATACTGCTCATATTTGCCAACTGAGTGAACTGGAACAAGTTGAAATAAAGTCTCGCTGCAGGAAGCAATATGCTGCCAGGAATTGAACTTACACTCTTATGGTCATGAACCAAATACCCTAACCACTGAACCACACCCCTTCATGTAGATACGATAATGTAGAATCAGTTAACTTTAAGCATTTCTAATGTGCCAATACAATTAAACTGCAGTTAGATTACTTTTGCAAACTATTTTCAACCCATCATAACATGGAATTGAAGAATTAAGTCTTAGAATATTGCAACCTAACAATTTTTGAAATTACATTTTTCTTTTTTGCTTTTATTAGATGTATTACAATTGGTTTTTAGATTTGTTATATGGTTTTCCAAGTTACTTTATCGCTCCTATTTGTGATATCATTCATCACCATCAGTGTTTTACTTCCAGTTTCCCATGCTGGCATTAGTTAGATGGTTTTTCAGAGGTAGTGTTTTACAGCCAGGTACCTGTCCTGTTGCCAACACTTTTAGATGCCCCTTATGACACATGGGAAATTGTGTGCCTTTTCTTAAAAGGGATACACTCAGTAAGTATATCTATGTTATAGCATCATTATTACTTGTTCTATTTGTTAGCCTTATTTCAATGGTGGTCAAAAAAATTCACTAAAGCTGGAGATCTTAATTAGAAATAACAGCTGGAAAAAATATTTGAGCTGTATTTGAACTTTGTTTTAATTTTGAGTGAGAGTAGGTAATGTTGCTATACTCATTCTGTAAGGATCTTCAGTTTGAAAGCATTATTTTCTAAATGTTGTGATCTTTTATATTTTGTGCGTTTTTGCATAAAAAAAAGGTCAGTTTATTATGGCTTTTTAATAACCATAGTGGAATAGAGTGAGAGAGAGGAATGAGGGAGGCTGGGAAATGACTGAGTTGAGGGGGAAAAAGGGAAATGTAAAGGGGTGAAGTAAAAAAAGGAGAGAAATGGAAGCTGATAAAAGATGTGAGGGAAAGAGAAATAAATGATGAACAGAAATGAGAAAGAGAGGGAGAGAGAGGGAGATGATTTAAAACACCATAATGTCAAGTGTTGCATTTTTATCCAGTAATGATTCAGCCTGTGGTTTTTCAGTTCATGAATAAGTTTCAAGATTTATGAAATTTAATGAACAAAATCATTCTTGATGTGTGTTTTGTTTTTTAAATTGACAAATAAAGCCTTCTATATTACCCATTTTCCCCTCATAATTTCACACATTATAAATTAGTAAATAGATGAAATAAAAATGCTCAACATATTTGTTGTCTACGTGTGGAAAACCCTATATATATTTGATAATTTATTTAATTTTTTTTTTTTTAATAATTTTTACACATTTTCAAGTTTATCATCACATTACCCCACTCACCTTATTTTTGTACATATAACTTCTCTAATTGGTTACATTGTAGCTAAAAGGGAAACATTTTAATAGTTGGAAGTTAATGTACTGAAATTAAAATCTTTGTAGTTAGGCTTAACATGAAATATCTGCAAATTTATTAAGGTTTTGAAGTTTATATGTCAATTGAAATTGTCTTTTTCATAATTTTAATTGCTTTCGTATTTTGATGTAATCGAAAGGCTTCATAGTTCTATTTGAATATTACCTTTTTATTTAATCAGCAGCTTTGATCTACATCTGAAAACTGTTTACCAAACTACGAAAACTAGTGTATTTTATCTTGTGTTGTTGACATCATCAGGCATATTAATCTAATGGCCTTTATACTTACTAATATTAAGTCTGAAATTTATTCCAGCTAATATATTTATTCCTCAACTAGTTTCAGTCATTATACTGTGGCCATACTGGGGCACCACTTTTAATGATTTTAGTTGATCATTACCAGCCCAACTGTTTCAGTCTGGTACTTATTTTATTGATCTCTGTTTGCCAAACCACTGTTCTGAGTAACATAAACACACACACACGCACACACACACGTACACACACACACACACACACACACGTACACACACGCACACACACACACACACACACACACACACACACACACACACTTTTGGGAGGTCATTCTGTATATTCTTTTATTCTTTCATTCATTTGGGTGTGGCCATGCAGGAGCACCACCTTTTAGTTGAAGATATCAACCCCAGGACTTTTTCTTTCTAAGTCTGGTACTTATTCTATCAGTCTCTTTTGTTAAACTGCTACGTTATGGGGATGTAAACACACCAACATTGGTTGTCAATCAATGGTGGGAGGGGGGGGGGACAATCACAGACTCAAAGATACATAAATATATACATATATATATATATATTTATGTATATGTATATAATAATACAAATGATATATGAGCATATGCATGTACACATACATATATGTACATACCTACATCTACATGTATATATAGATGCATATCTGGGTACAGAATGTCAAAAAAGGAACAGGAACATAAACAAAACCACTCCCACTTCCCCTATATCCTTCTTTCAGTTTCCGTCTATCAAATCCACTCACAAAGCTTTGGTTGGCCCATGGCTATAGTAGAAGACACTTGCCCAAAGTGTCACACAGTGGGACTGAACCTGGAGCCATGTGGTTGGTAAGCAAACTTCTTACTGCACAGCCATACTTGCACCTATGCTTAAGTATTTTACTGATCTCCCTCAGTTTCAGCAAACCGTCAGGTAGTAAAGTCTGTTGATGATTCAATTCCACTGCTACTTTGATTTTCTTGCTAAGTGTGTTTGATCAGGTGAAAGGGATATGAATATATTACTTATATATATATATATATATATATATATATATACACACAAAGATATATATGCATATATATATATATATATATATATATATATATATATATATATATATATATATATGTATATGTATATATATATGTATATATATGTAAGGTGGCGAGTTGCCAGGGACATTAGTATGCCGGGAGAAGTGCTTAGCGGTATTTCGTCTATCTTTATGTTCTGAGTGCAAATTCTGCTGAGGTGGACTTTGCCTTTTGTCCTTTCAGGATCGATAAATTAAGTACCGGTTGCGTACTGGGGTCATTCTAATCGACTGGTCCCCTCCCCCAAAATTTCGGGCCTTGTGCCTAGAGTAGAAAAGATTATATATATATATATATATATATATATATATATATGTGTATATATATGACAGTGTTTTTAAGAATTGATTTTAAAACTCTAGTGTAAATAATAGAAAGTCTGAACTAGAATTTGCAGTCATATGTCAGCAATATTTGGAATTTTCTGGAATTGTTTTTATATAAACGTTGTTAATGGAGTGTTCTGTAATTAAGATATTTTTGCAGTTTTACTGCTGAAGTTAATTTATTTATTTTTTGTTTGTTTATTTGTAAGCATTTGTATACATCGTTATTTGTTTCCTGTCCTGAGAATATTTGTAATTTAATTTTGTAAACTGCATTATTTAACTTGATATATTTTGTTGGCAGGGCAATTATTGTTTCATTTCCAAATCAATTTATTTCATTTAACTTATATTTGTGAAATTAAGAATAAGGTTGTTCATTTTTCATAGAATTATTATTATTATTATTGGTGGAAATCAAATTTTCTTTTCTCTTTCGTTTTTCTTTTTTTTTGAGACAAATATATTTTCAAATGATCAATCATTAGTTGTTTTTGTGTTAAGCAATAAAAAGTTAAACACGAAATCACTTATATTTTTCTAGTCAAACTAATATATTTTCATTAGGTAAGGTGTATAGCTTTTAACAAAATATTTTGAAATCTAATTGTTTTGTTTTCTCTTTTTGTTGTAGTTATAAAGTGTGGTGGCATTTTGTTCCACTTTAAACCTAACACCTACTAATATATTTATTCCTATATGTATATCAAATATTGTAAAATAAATTATACTTTGATGCAGTTATAAGAATGAAAGTCACTCTCTTAAATGTTTCTAATACACTTTTAGTGAAAGCACAGAAACATAAATATTATACTATGTAAGTGAAGGAAAGAGAGGAATAAAAACTTACTGAAAGATTTACATGATTGAACTACAGAATGAAAATTGAGTTGACTGTTCTCTTAATTCAAACTAAAAACAGTGTATCACTGATACTGCTGCTTGTGTTAAGGCAGTGAGGTTGGCAGAATTGTTAGCATGCCAGGCAAAATGCTTAGTGGCATTTTATCTGTCTTTATGTTCTGAGTTCAAATTCTGCTGAGGTCAGCTTTGCCTTTCATCCTTTCAAGGTTGATAAAATAAGTTCCAGTTGAGCATTGGGGTTGATATAATTGATTTAACTGCTCCCCTGAAATTGCTGACCTTGTGCTAAAATTTGAAACCAGTAGTACTGCTTACTTTCAGTCAAGTTCAACACTACTGTTTCCTTTTTTGTATATCTGTTCAATCTGTATGATACTCATTCTTATTTTATTAGCAGTGGATAGATCAAAAGCTCAGTTGGGTAGTAGACTTAACGTGCTGCCTGATTTAACACCACCACCTGGCAATGGGCATCAACAGAATCGGTGAGAAAATAAGAAAAGCAGACATTGGGTCTGGATCAGACATATCCTTAGACAAGATCGAGAAAGCAATTGTATGATAGCACCAAAATGGAAACCTAAGGAGCAAAGAGCTGTAGCAGGACACCTTAAAACCATATGGCGAAGGACCATTGACAAAGAAAGGAGACGAGAAAGGTGGAGAAGCTCGAATGAAACCAGAACAGTGACAGAAAGCAAAGATGGTTGGAGAGATTGAGTTGCAGCCTTCTATGCCCCATGGCATGTAGAGAACTAACTGACTGACTAACTAATAACTAATTAACTAACTAACTAACTAAGAGGTGTAAAACAGTGCCTTAACAACACATTTTGCAAACATTTGTCCAATGGTATTATTGTTGTCAAATTTTAGTATGGAAAGCCGGAATGTATTACTTTCATAATCAAAATGTGTAAATATTCTTATCTGAATATGATCATTAATGAAATATCTGCCGTTCTTAAAATACTTTTATTAGAATACAAATACTTTCATTACACAAAGTACTATTTCAATTTATTTGATTTGAAGATTTAATTTATAATAATGACTAAGGATAATTTATAAATACTGTCATTATTGAAATGTTGAACGTAAACTGAATGAAAAAAATGCTTCTGTTCCTGAAATACTTTACTTATTCAGAGTGAAGTTGAAATTATGTAGCTGAAGTGAAGTGTTCTCTCGGACTAGTTTTCATCAATTGTGGCAATTTTAACATTATATATATATATATCATCATCATCGTTTAACGTCCGCTTTCCATGCTAGCATGGGTTGGACGATTTGACTGAGGACTGGTGAAACCGGATGGCAACACCAGGCTCCAATCTGATTTGGCAGAGTTTCTACAGCTGGATGCCCTTCCTAACGCCAACCACTCAGAGAATATATATATATATATATATATATATTGCATACATATTAAAAGATATATTGCTGGAGCATTTTTGTGTTATTACCTATTATAGCTAGTTATTGAACCAAATAAAATTTTATGAAATTTATGTTTTTTTTTTGTAGCAGTGTATTTATATAATCTAAGATACACAACAGCACTTAAATAGTAATGAAGTACATTTCATCAGTTTGCTTGTTTCCGTTTCAGTGTTATCTTTTAGTTTTGAGTCTCTTTGCTGTGTTAGTAAAATTGTAAACAAGTTTATTCAATACAACCCCTGACATGGGTGTACTAATGAAATATAATGAACATTTAATATGTTATCACTATCATAGAAAAAAAAAAGAAACATTATTATAGTGATTTTAAACTGTTTGTTATGCATCAGTTAGCTTGGACAATAACTAGACATAAGTGACTTTAGTTATGCCATCCTGAGTATGGCCACACACGAATAAATACACATTAGCAAAAAAAAAAAAAAACTTTCTCCATTAGTATGTTTTTGTAAAAATAATTAAAAAGGAAGCCCCATGCCACTCACATACTGCGAAAGAAAACTGAATTTTGGATTGTTAAAAAAAACAACAAAACAATTTTTTTCCTTTCTTTTACAGTTTATTGTTCTAGCCCCACACAAATTCAGATGAAAATAGACAGGCACAATCTTAGTTTCATATCTTTAAGCGCTTCTGTAATGGCTGCCATATGTTTAAATATTAATATGCTAATTAAATATTTCTTCTTACTGGCAAATATTGATAAAGAGTGATGGTATTTTGAAATCATCTACACTGAATTCAGAATGTTATTTTGTATACGTTTACTGCTGAAATTTAATTTCATTGATCAGAATCCTGCCAATTAGAGATTTAATTACATTGTAATATGTTTCCTAAAATTATTTTCTTTTTCTTTGGCATGCATACTCAATCGATACTATGCAATTTAATGAATAGCGCGAATACATTCCATATATATGTATGTGCGTGTGTATATTCTTTTATTTGTTTCAGTCATTTGACTGCAGCCATGCTGGAGCACCGCCTTTAGTCGAAGAAATCAACCCAAGGACTTATTCTTTGTAAGCCTAGTACTTATTCTATTGGTCTCTTTTGCCGAACCGCTAAGTTACAGAGATGTAAACACACCAACATTGGTTGTCAAGCGATGGTGGTGGTGGTGGGGGGACAAACACAGATACATAAATACATATATGCATATACATATATATATATATATATATATATATATATATATATATACATATATATATATATATATATATATATATATATATACGACAGGCTTCTTTCAGTTTCCATCTACCAAATCCACTCACAAGGCTTTGGTCAGCCCGAGGCTATAGTAGAAGATACTTGCCCAAGGTACCATACAGTGGGACTGAATCCGGAATCATGTGGTTGGTAAGCAAGCTAACCCACAAAACACACACACATTACATGTACATGCACACACATTTATATCTGATATTCTACATTTAAATTTGTAAAGAGGAAGAATTCTTCAGTTTCTTTTATCATTGTTATTGGTATACAGAAGGAACATAATAATCCTGATGTTTACATCCTAGTCTACTGAGCATGTAATCTTAAGTCCAAACAATACCACATTCATTGTAATGAGGTTTTGAGGAACACCATTTGCCTGAATAAATAAGAGAAAGGGGAAGAAAAAACAAACAAAAAAAGCAAAGGTTCCTTATTTATTTCATGGTTGATTAGTTGTAGGAGAGGATTTTAACTCTAAAAGTAATTACTCTATCAAAAGTTATCCTATCCCATCCATGAAAGCCTGGAAAAATTGTCAAATAATTTTAAAAACAAAATTCCCTTAAAACATTTCTTGCAAAGTAGATTTTTGAGAGAGGAAACAATTGCTTATTTGAAAGCTAATATTTTAATAATCCCAGAAGGATGAACAACAAAGTTAACCTCAGCAGGATTTGAACCCATTTTGTTTAGTGAGGGTGTTTTGTCTGGCAATCTCGTGATTCTGCCTAGCTAAGTTGGTAGATCATTGGGTTTCAAAAAATCCTTAAATGGCAAGTAACCTTCATTAATTAAAATCCCATTAATGCTATTTTCTATTATTACAATAATAAAACTTAGGAGACTTAAATGTCTAATTTCCCCTCCCCTTCTTGTATTCTGTTAGAAACCAGAAGAAATGATGGCATGTCAGACTAAATACCTTCTGGTAATTACAATGTTTTCCATTCTGAGTTCTAATCCTACCAGAGTTGACTTTTGGCTTTCAGTCTTCTAGAGTCAATTAAACAAGTACTGGCCAAGTACTGGTGTCAGTTACAGTTTAACCCTTTAGCATTCAGATTACACTATCAAATGTAATGCTTTTTTGTTTACATTGTTTTGAATTAACCATATATTATCTTATGGTTTTGAAATTTTGATGATGTGATTGCTTATTTTCAGAATGATATGAAAGGGTAGGTGTGAGAGACTGAATCTGGCTAGTGTGAACATAAACAAATAGAATATTTGGGTTGGATATGGCCAGTTTAAATGCTAAAGGGTTAATACCCTACTCCTAAATATTGAGATCACATGCCGATGTTGCCATGTTGAAATTGAATATTATTAAAGGTAATAGTGGCAAAAGACGCATGGCTCAGTGGTTAGAGCGGTAGGCTCACAGTCATGAGGTTGTGAGTTCAATTCCTAGATCAGGCTGTGTGTTGTGTTCTTGAGCAAAACACTTTATTTCATGCACCAGTTCACTCAGCTGGTTCAAAGCTGTATTGGCCTTTGGCTTTCCCTTGGACACCATTGGTGATGTGGAGAGGGGAGGCTGATATGCATGGGTGACTGCTGGTCTTCCATAAAAACAACCTTGCCCAAACTTGTGCCTCAGAGAGAAACTCTCTTTGTATAATCACATGGTTTCTTTACCCTCATGGCAAAAGTAGTAGAGCACTTGTTAAAATGTGCTCTGGTATTTATTTCTAACGAGCAGCATGGAGTTCACCGAAGGCAGCCAGAGGGTTGACCTGGGTAACGAATAACATGCTTATTGTGCATTGGCATTTATCTATCCATCCATCTTCTATACCCTATTCCTGGAAGGATTGTGTAGGCACAGTGCTCAGGCACCACCTCCATAGGGTCCTATCAAAAGCAACCAAGATTCGATTTTCTGACTGGATTCTTAAGCATGAACAACTGAGACTATGGATATTATCGAACCATCTCATTCTTAGTCTGCTCTCAGACCTCCTGTTGGTTAGCTCAGCTTGAAGAATCTGTCTTGTGATTCTTTCTTTCAACATTCAAATCACATATTCATGGTACCAAGGCTGTGACTTCTCAATGCCACTGTAGTAGTTAGGTTTTAGTGTCTTTGGCTTTTTGTTGAGATGGTACTGAGAGGAACACATTGGAATATTCTGTTTTGCAGACTTGCTGAGCCAGATATTGACATACAAGATTACATTTTACAATTGATGATGAACTGAAGGAGAGTTTTTTTTAACTAAGCAGCTCTAATTCTTATCAACCATTCCATGATGGAAAGCTGTTTCAGAAGAGCATTTTAATTCACTTCTTCACTTAGACAAATTAATCTTATCAAATCACTTTTTTTCTTTTTCTGTTTGTACATTGTGATCAAATTTATTTCAACATGTATCCTTTTGAATACTCTTGTTACCCCACTTCCATATATCACTGATTCTGCATGCCCATTTCCTATTAGCAGTGAACTTCATATAGATAATGAGTAAGTAAAGGTATTGTGTTCAGATAAAAGAATTTTTATAATAAAGGGTTATGGTTAACTTCAAAGATGAATTTCTTATGATCAGTAAATCAAAGTATTGAGCTGGTATCATTGTCACAAACGGATACTTGAAAAACTTATATTACTTTCATCGTGTACAATTATTACTTGCTTCATCTCTCATTAGTATATAATCACAGCAAGAAACCTCTTAACAGAATAGTTCATACATGATGTTCATTATATCTCTGCTAGCTAATATCTGTGTATGTGTGTGGCTCTAGAATATTTTTATTTCAATGAAAATCGTTTTTTAATAACTTATTTTGATAATTAATCTTTTAAACGATATATACATTTTTGTATTGCTTTTGTTTTTACTAGCAATATGTGTAAGATTACTAGAGTTAACTCACTGTTTATCAACTTTTTCATTGTGCTTTACTTACAATTTTCTCAAACAAAGCCTTGTCTATATATATATATATATGTGTGTGTGTGTGTGTATGTGTGTGTGTGTGTATATATGTGTATATGTGCATATATGTATATGTATATATATGTGTGTATATATGTATATGCATATTTGTATATATATGTGTGTGTGTATATGTGCATATGTATGTGTATGTTTACATATGGTACCATAGTACAGTGCTTAGGCAAAATCTACCACCATACCTAGTTATGCAGGCAGCATGATTCTGTGAATGGGGGGGGGGGGATAAGTGGAGAGAAGGTTGAGTTGCATGTATGCATGTGTGTGTGTGTGTGTATACATACTCACACAAACACATGTGTGCATTTTCTCTCTATTCATTTCTAATGGCCAGATTGAAAGCTAATAACTTGATTCCACTCTATTTTAACAATATCTGAAATGCTAGCACGCAAATCTATATGAATTCATCAGTCCTTATGTTGATTTTTAACCTGTTTTATATTTCTTTCACTTTCTTTTCTGTTCAGTTATCAGGCTTAAAGCAATCATCACATTCATTATTTTATGGAAATTCCTCTGATTATATATTTCTGCATCTATCCATATATGTTTGCAACTGTGAGAAGAGAGAAGAATGTATGAAAAATAAAAAAAATATTGCCAGTTAATTGAAAGTAGTATAATATCATCTACACATTACTCATTAAAATTTCTATTCAAATATTTCAGCCTGATAATTACTCATTAAAGACAACTGTAAAGTTGCATTTATTTTTAAAATGTCCATTTATTAATTTCTCCGAGATAAATCCTATCTAAGCTCATTTATTTTTACATTATAAGCTAATTCTGAAAGATTTTTCCTTTCCTTTGCATGTGCGCATGCCTGCGTAAGTGCTGAAAATAACTCTGGGAAATAGCTTGTACTTAAACAATGTTAATCATTCTGATTGAAATAATTTTCTGTATTGTACGGATATATTTTGTTATCGAGTTTTAAAAATCACTTTTCGTCATTGGTATAAATTTTTATAGATTGTTTTATAAAAACTACCAGCCATGAATGTTGTTATGAAACTATTCTTCACATATAAATAGTAAATTATAAGAAGAAATAAATAGAAGTATCTTAATTGTATTTCGATAAAACTTTTCTTAATGTCAAAAATATTGCCCTTGTATTATAAAATGAAGAGAAATATTCATTTCTACAATTCTAAACAATTAGTCACAAATAGTCACAGGTTGCCATGACAAGAGAACATGGGCACATATGTACACTTACACACACACACACACACACACACTTTCTCTCCTACAAACCTTAACACATACCCACCCAAATCTGCAGATTTGTGTTCTCATTCATGTTAACGCTGTCTTACACATTCATTTTTATTCACATATTGTCATTCACTCTTGCATGCACCTACATACGTACACAAAATAAACAAGCAAAATATAAATGCATTACTACTGAGCTTATTATTTGAGGTTGTGTGTAAAAGTTCTTAGATTTTCATAAGTTCTCTCTAATTCCATTCATTTAAACTGATCCCCCTCCTCTCTGGAACAAGTTAAATGTTTCCACTTAATTTATTCTTCCTTAGAAAATTCTGTTTATTGTTTTCATGGAGAGGTAATTGATTTTATGTGTGATAATATCTGTCACTCATGTGTATCTAGATCCCCCATTCATGAAATTACTTTTCCAAACAGTTGTATTCCATCAGCCAAGTATGACTCAGATCATCAAACTGTGAGGGAGCTTCTGCATGGTCACGCAAGGTGCTAGAAATAGCAGCTAAATCTCACTCATATCACCTCACCTTCCCTTGCTGTTTTAAAAACAGAGACCATTTTAGAAATGCAATAAAATCATGTCAGTTACCAGGTCGTGGTTGATGCAATGAAAATTTTAGCACCAAATAACATTTAAGTGAAATTAAATCTTTGTGTATTTTTGAATGGCTGATTTGAATGCTGCAGTTGTTTTAGTTTTGACACACAGTCTCAGATCAGACCACTTACCTGACAGGTACACCTTTGAAATATTAGATAATGTACTCTGAAAACAGCTTTATGGTTTCAGCTGGAATTCTTTTGACCATAGTTTGGGGCTAAATAACAACCTCTAAATCATCAAAGTAGAGACTCCTATGAGACAATGAGGGACCCTGTATCAAGTCATTCGACTTACTTTCTTACTTAACATAAGGCATTTTGTTCATGTGAAGAACAAAATTATGGAATAATGACTGGAACATTTCTTATCTTAGGTCTGTGTGATGAGAGCTTACTTGTGGCCAAAGAATCACAACAACAGTTATAAATTAAAATTTCACTCTCTGTCTCTTTCTCTCTCTCTGTCTCTCTCTCTCTCTCACTTGTTATTTTTAATCAGGGCTATTAGAATAAGTTGAGAACAGTTTGATGTATAGCCCTTTTAATTTAGAGACTAAAAGAAACTATACTACGAAGCATACTCTTTAAGTAAAATGTTTGTTCTATTGCATTCATAGCATTAATAATTAAGATTCACCTATACAACTTAACTGAATCTTTCATATATCATTGATAATATAAATTATGAAGTTTCAGTTAGGCTATATATGCTGGTGCCTTGTAAAAACCTCTTGTGCTGGTGCCATGTGAAAAATACCTGTGTTGGTGCTATGTAAAAAGCACCCAGTACACTCTGTAAAGTGGTTGGTGTTGGGAAGGGCATCCACTTGTACAAACTGAACCAAAACAGACAGTTGGAGTCTGGTGCATTCTCTCTGGCTTGCCAGCTCCTGTCAAACCGTTCAACTCATGCCAGCATGGAAAACATGTTAAATGATGATCATGATGATCGTGATGATCGTGATGATGATACTATGTTTTCAATCTAAACTGGGCAATTCCAGTGTGATGCTGAATTTAAGACTTACTGAGAATCAAAATACAGATTTCTTTCAAATCAGTAATGAATGTATTCATAGAATCTTTTTAATGAGAGAGGGAGAGAGAGAGAGAGAGAAAGAGAAAGAGAGAGAGAGAGAGAGAGAGAGAGAGAGAGAGAGAGAGAAAGAGAAAGAGAGAGAGAGAGAGAGAGAGAGAGAGAGAGAAAGAGAGTAAGAGTATGTGCATGTGTGGGGGTGCCTTCCTGGACAATATCCAGCTATCAAACTTAGACTGATACTAGATTGGATGGCATACTATTTCAGATGAGTAGGAATTGTTTTCAATCATGTTAATTTAAGCTGAGTTGGAATATAATGTACAGTAGAAGCCAAACTTTATATTATCTGCTATAATATATAAAACATCTCTATCAATTTAATAACTGCACTTTGTTAAATTTGTAGCAAACAACTTTTACTCCTACTGTAGGGTTTCACATCAGTGTTGCCAATTTAGCATTTACAATACTAGAATCTAGTGTACTCTTGAGAAAAATGGGAAATAGGAAAATTAAACTTTAAAAATTCCATTGCCTACTAGAACTGACAAATACTAGTGTCACAGTAGGAGTTAAGACTCTTTTGTATTAGAAATTACAAGAAGTTCCAGCGTTAATTCTGTTTAGGTGTGTGTGTGTGTGTGTGTGTGTTATTTGCCAATTGGTGGTATCTTATAAATGCGTTGTATGTTTCCAAGGAACATAAAAGTTTGGGATGCAGTGGTTTCTCCCACATCTCAACCAAACAACCATTTGTATCATACCATTAACTCTTTCAGTACCAACTCATCTGGAACTGCCCCTGGTTCTATGATAAAAAAAATTTTTGTTTTAAAATGATTGAAATTAAAACCTATCAAAATTTTATGTTAATTTATGGTTCAACCATCAGCTTAATAATGAGTTATTTTACTAAATTCTTCATTATTTTCAAAGTGTATTTCAGTAGAAATATGGCAACAATAGGGTTAATAACAAAGAACTATTGAAGATTTTGAACTTTTGTAGAGCTTGTTGGTTAGCAGTTGAACCTGTGTGGATAGAATTTTTAATCATGCTCATTTTAAAACTATGAGCACTGCTTAGCTGTTGTATCAAATGGATTGGGATTACAAGAATATCTTTAAGTTTTCATTTTTGGTATTTTTATATCCTACTTTAAAGCATGTTTTTAAAAAAAAATATCTTTTTAAATCATATGTAGAGGTAAAACATATTTACAGATCTTTGCTATCTGTTCAAATCTATTGCAAATATGCAAATATCTTGGTACTGCTAACAGGCAGAATATAATGATATATCCTTTTGATCCTAATTTTAGTATTGTGACTTTTGGATCCTAACTTTAATCTTGGCTTTGAATGAGAAATAATAGTTTCAAATTTTGGCACAAGGCCAGCAATTTTTGATTACTTTGACCCCCCAATCCTCAACTGGTATTTATTTTATCAACCTCCTAAAGGATGAAAAGAAAAGCTGACCTCAACAGAATTTGAACTTAGAGCATAAAGATAGATGAAATGCCACTAACAATTTTGCTTGGCATCCTAACCACTCTGCCAGCTTGCCACCATGGTTTTGAATGAAAAATAATAGCAAGATAACAGCTCATAAATGGAAATTATTACTAGGAAAAAATCTCAAAATTATCTTTACTTTTACCAATACCTCAAGCAATGATTACGAGAAAATTTTAGCATTTTGAAGAGGACACGTTTTTTTTTGTTTTTTTTTTTGTAGATAATGTTTTGAAACATGTAAAAGAACCAATTATTCCTCGTTTGGAATCAATGTCTTTACATGAGAATGATTTAACAACTGTTGAATTTACAATATAATAATAATAATAATAATAATAATAATAATAATAATAATCTCTTTGCTTAAATATGCCAGCACTTCTAAGACTGAAAAATATGTGAAAAAAACATTTTTACTATGAAGATGTTACTGGAGGAATTCCTTCGGTGATGTTGCAATATTTGCTCCTAATCTCATCTAAATCAAACACCGAGATAGCAAGCTTATTCAGTAGTATGAATGATATCAAAGCAAAATTGAAAAGTATGATGCAACTTGCAATGCCTCTCTGTAAAATATGACCTGAAATAACATAAGTTCCTACAAGGATTATTGTTTATCTGTAGAAACTGTAAATAAAATTGGCACAATAGATGAATATCAACTCAGAAACAAGATAGCAGTACTAGAAATACTGAAGGACAGTTTAATTTCTATGCTTCCTTGTAAATAAGGTAACATTTTTTTTCGTATTTAGTACTTTTGTTTTTATATCTAAAAATCGAACATTAGATTTTCTTTGTTTTTCAGAATAGATGTCAGTTGCATACTGAATCATCATCATCACCATTCATC
>NC_142937.1:73973865-73996168 GCF_046866305.1 Octopus bimaculoides | reverse complement strand
ATATATACATAAAGCTGAAGTTGTGTGTCTGTGTGAAGCCTTTTTAAAAGTTTATAGAAATCCACATTTTCCACTTTTTCGTTAAAATTTTTACATCATTGGAATTTTCTCGATCTGATCTTTCCAGTGCAGTAATTAGATTTTTAAAATTCCGTTTACTTTGTGTGATTTAAGGGAGATTTGGCTGTTGTTTCTAGCAACTTTTATATTTCTTCCCTTCTACCTGGGACAGCGTTCCTACACACGCGCTCAACAGAGAGAGAAAGTGATACATACAACGTCATAGATTAAACTTCCTTCTCAGTATTCTTTACCTATTTTTCATAACATTGATACGTAAAAACACACACGACCACACATACGTAATCTGTGACAGCAACATACACATTGCTCCCGTTCTCTATCTCCCCCTCTTCTTCTCTTCCTAACTCGCTCTCGCAAATGTATACACGTGCAAGTAAACACAATCATTCACGTTCGTCAATGTGGCATAACTACAGAGTTGTACCCACCGACTTTGGAAGGTCATAACTTTCAGAAAAATGAATATTTTTTAATGAAATTTTCTATGCATATATTATTTATTATGTAGATTCCGAATATACAAAAATTTTCAGTGAAAGTGTTTTGGGAGGAGGGTGGGGGACAATTTTCGGAAATTCCACTTAAATTCCTCTTAACTTCCAGGAAAATGAATATTTTTTCGTGAAATTTTCTACAAATATGCCTTGATGTATGTACATTTCGAGCATGTGGGAATTTTGAAGGAAACCACTGCAGGTTATTTTTGAGAAGTGTTCCCCACTCGGTGGTGTTTCGGAGCAAGTCTGCCATATTTGTTTAATTTTTCTCTATTATGTGCGTAAGTGCATCCATAGATTTCTAATGAAGTAATAGGCAGTGAAGAGAAGCCGTCATAAGAAAACTTTTAACTACCTCTAGCCCTTTCCCCCCCTCTCCCTACCTCTTGCTCTCTCAAACGCATACACATGCAAGTACACAATCATTCAGTAAAATATAACTCATGTTCATCGATATTTTGTAAATATACCACAATTTTCACTAGGGTGTTAGGTTTAAGGTTTTAGGGTCAGGGTTTAGGGTTAGGGTTAGGATTAGTGTTATGGTTTTAGGGTCAGGGTTAGGGTTTTAGGGTTAGAGTTTAGGGTTAATGTTAGGGTTAGTGTTAGGATTAGGTTTAGGATTAGGGTTAGGTTATCGTGCGGGTGTTAATCTGAAAAATTACAGATATGTGAAAAGTACCGACCCTGCCATCTATTATAACTTTTGTTGTTCTGTTTAATATATACATAGATTATGCCTCCAAAGAAGAGAGCTTGCTGGGGAAAGGAAGCAACCGGTTTAAAATGACATTCCAGAAGCTACTTTGAACATAATGCAAAATGGTGCATCAACATCTGCCCAATCTGATAGAATTCTGGCAAAACTGTGTACCAACAGATCGCCAGCAATTGCTTCATCAGAAATTGCCGTCCTAGCTCCTGCGAAAAGGGATTACCCTGCAGTGTATAATCAGGGCAGCGCAAAAAGTTGTTTTCACAAGCATTTCTATAGCCAATTAGACGGATGAAATTTACATACGCTTAATAATGTTATGCTTAATAATTTTACGCAAAACAGCCTTCAGACTTTCCCTATTAATTTCATCGTCTTCTGAATTATGAACAAATTTGATGATGATGATAATGTATGCCATATTTCCTGATATTATCCATAGTGGCAAAAGTATACTTCCCAAATTATCTGTTATATGATGGGAAACATTCTAGCATTTAAACAAACACGCAGAGTTGCTCTTTCTCATTGTCAAAGTTTTGGGATTAATTTAAATAAACTAAACCAGAATTGTTGTATTTCTTCTCCAGTTAGTATCTTACAAGTACTTTTTTTTTTATCTTCACATATTTTTTGCATTTTCGTTCAATATTCATAGCTATTTAGTGTTATCTGCTTCCAGACAGCATCTAATATAAATTTCAGATTCTTAGTCTGCTCATTTGACTGCAGTCTGTCTCTAAGAAAAATAAAATATATTTGATTGTTTTCCCTGTACTATGCCTCTCTGTATTGACAGAGAATTAGGAACTGTGAGGAAATTATGGTGTTTCACTAGTGTGCATACGTGTGCAACTACAAATAGTTGGTAGTTGGATAGGACATAAGAAACACACATACGCACACGCACACATATACACGTGTGAGTGTGTGTGAGTGTCTGTGAAAGATGGTTTTTAAGAAATATTTCAGAACAAATTGGAACATTTGCTTTGAATTTAGCCAATATTTAGGATTGAGTAGAAACTAAATAGAGGAATTAATATATATATAAAAAAAAGGTGTTATTCTGTTGTAAAATAACATACACATTCACACACACACACACACTTGTATATGCCTTTGTTAATTGATAAATAACAAACAAGTAGGAAAATGGTGCTAGAACGAAAAGAATACAAATGAATTATTGCTTACAAGGAAAGCAAAGTTTTCATTAAATGAACTTCAAAAAAATTACTTTGAATTTTTTATTTGCAGTGTGTAAAGTATATTTCTTAAGTATCTACTAATGAGAGTAAATAGATTATATTTTTTTATAAATTCATCAATGATATATAACAATTGAACTCGATTGGAAGATCAATAACACATTTCTATATTATGTATAGCTCTGCTTAAATTGTAAATAGAACTGTTTTAACTTAAAACACCCACAACTAATCTTACCTGATAATTTGGTTTCTCTGCTGATTGTTCGCTAACTGGTAGTTAAACAACAAAATATATAAAAACATTTGAACTAAAAATAGTTTTATTAGTCCCCTAGATTTAGCCCCAGAAAACCCTCGACTACACACTAATCATTCAACTTGAATCTTTTTATCTATGAAATATAATTATTAATATATATTATGAATGTTTTTTCCTCAACTTATTGGCTAAATTCAAAGCAAATGTTCCAATTTGTTCTGAAATATTTCTTAAAAACCATCTTTCACAGACACTCACACACACTCACACGTGTATATGTGTGCGTGTGCGTATGTGTGTTTCTTATGTCCTATCCTACTACCAACTATTTGTAGTTGCACACGTATGCACACTAGTGAAACACCATAATTTCCTAACAGTTCCTAATTCTCTGTCAAACTACTAAGTTTGAAATAATACAGAGCTATTTCCTCAATCTATATATTAGATCAAAGAAATGTGTTTGTCTGTTATCTAGCCAAGTTCAAAACTATTGCTGTTTGACTTGCATCTAAAAATAAATAGGAATATAGATGAATAATCAAATATCATCATCATCCTCATCATCATTTAATGTCCGTTTTTCATGCTATATATATATATATATATATATATATATATGTATGTATATGTATATGTATAAAATAAAAAATATATACTTGGAGTTACTAATGGATACTGTCTCAATTAAACAATACCAATAATTCCTGTCATTGTTTATTGAAAATTTCTTTTTTTACTTTTCCTGAATAAGGACTTTTCTCTCCACAGAATATTAAACACCCAATTTAGAAAGTATTGTTTTTATTCTTGTTTATAATATTGGGAAATTTAGCTGGATAATTAATTTTTTTTCAGAGCTAAATTGTTTTATATTGACTTCCTTTTATAGCGAAAAAAAAAAAAGCATTAAATTCCACCACCCCACCATAATCAAAAAGAAAAGAAAAAAGAACTGTTATACTGTCAATGATTTCAATTCTAAACATGTACAAAATTGGTTTCCGTATTTTACCTTGATGATTAAAACTTATTTCTTTAACTTGTGTGAAAAATGTAATATATAATAATTAGCTGCTTGATTGAACACTTAGCCCTCTAGCTAATGCAACTGAAGTCTTATTAAATGCTTACTATCATTAAAGGTAAATCTGGAAAAGGTAAAGGTTTATTAAGAGGAGAAATTCTTTGATAATTTTTACCTTAAAGCTATTTTTCCTTTAGTGAGAAGGAATACAGATATCATCAGAGTTCAGAGATTTTTGTTACTATCCTTGTAATTTATACCTGGATGGTTTGCTTTGATCTTCTTATCAGTCCAGACACACATACCTCATGAGACTGTGATCAGGTCATTCTATTTTATCCATTTTCATGTGGATGCGTTGGTGCAATCAGAAAGAATATGGCAAGTTGTTTCAGTGTACAGATTGTGTAGTTTGCTGCACCAGAGGTTTTTGAGCCATTGTTGGCATTCATTTTGGCCTCCTACTCCACTGTCAAACCTTGTGAGCTATTGACTCTGGAGTGGTTTTTCTCACCATTTTCCCCATGATTATATTTTGGAATTCTTTATTGATCGTTCTAATTTTTAAAGCTTTTATTTCAGTGTAGTTGGCTTTTAGTTTGTACTTTATTATTATTATTACCTCCGCCTTAGTGTTTGATTGATCGTGAACAAGGATGGATTCAGATGAAACTTTCAGGGATGTTTGGCAGAGGTTTCTTCTTATTAATTTTAGAAAAGGTGGAGGTATTGTTTTCAGTCGTGGCTGTTTGTTTGTTTGTTTGTCCATGGACAAGATATCTCAAGAACCACTGGATGGATTTAGATGAAACTTTCAGGGATGTTTGGCTCTGTGACTGGCATGAACTGTTTAGATTTTGGGATCAATCTGGTACCGGACAAAGATTCTGGACTATTTTTCCTGTTTTTTTACTTAATTTGTGAGAACGGTCTGGTTCATTTTTAGTATTTTCATTTGTGAGACCAGTCGAGTTTATTTCAGATATTCTTATTTTAAAAATCATCTCTGGCTAATCGTTGAGAGGACGTTGGTGTTGCCTTGGTGGAGGTTTGCACTCTCTGAGTGCTATTCTTATCATTATTACTAAGTAGCGTGGCAAGCTGTCAGGATCATTACCACACTGGACAAGATGCTTAGCGTTTCTTCAGGACTTACTTTATGAGTTCAGTTTCCACTGAGGTCGACTTTGCCTTTCAAACTTTTTTTGGTGGTGGTGGTGGTGGTGGTGGTGGCAGTGGTGGTGGGGAGGATGAAATAAATACAAGTTGAGTACTGGGGTTGCTGTTATTGACTAACCTCCTCTCACGAAAATTTCAGGCCCTGTGCCTATAGTAGAAAGGGCAAGCTGCCAAAATTGTTACTTCATCAGACAAAATGCTTTTTATACATTGCTACGACATCTACCCACAGATATTCCTGGTTCCACTAACCTCACTTACTTCTTCCCACCTCATGTCTTGAGGGTGCACCCAAACACCTCATTACTACTTTTATCTCTTTCTAGTCCCTGCTACATTGTGGAAGTGCATGGCTTACTGGTTAGGGTGCTGGACTCATGATCGTAAGACTGTGGTTACAATTCCTGGACTGGGTGACACATTATGTTTTTGAGCATAACACTTCATTTTGTGTTGCTCCAATTCACTCAGTTGGCAAAAATCAGCAAACCTGTAACGGACTGGTGTCCCACCTTGGTGGGGAATTTATATGCCATGGAAACCTCAAAACCTGCCCTTATGAGCCAGTATGACTCGAGGAGGTGACGTTTGATTTTACCTTACTCACTACATTACCCTCAGGCTCTTTTAAAAAATGTGAGTAATCATTTAGCTCATTTACAGCAACAAATCTGTTCTACTGTGGCCCCTTTGCACATACTTTAACTCCCCATCTAGCAAAAGTCCTTCTTTTTGGAGTTCATAATGTTACAAACTCCATGGTGACCTCACTCGTGTTTGTAGCACAAGTGAAGTACCCAGTACACACTGTAAAGTGGCTGACATTAGAAAAGGCATCTAGCCGTAGAAACCATGCCAGACTAGACAGTGGGGTACATTGCAGTCTTTGAACCTGTTGTATCCTGTCAAGCCATCCAACCTATTTCAACATGGAACAAGAATGTTAAATGATTGGGTAGGCATGTGTGTGTATGCTCATACACATATATAGGTACATGTATTAAGAAGTTTGCTTCTAGCCGTATGGTTCAAAGAACCTTAGGAAAGTGCCTTTTACTATGGGATCATATTTGGAGGGTAGAAACTGTGCAGCAGCCTACCTTGTTTGTATCGTGCATTTGTGTTTGTGTTGCATTTACACTGGTCTCAATACTAGTGTTGTATTCCTTTATGTTTTGTACCTTAGCACTTCACGGTACTCCTTTTCAGCTATGTGTACTGGAGAAAAATCTGAAATGAAGTACCATGTTCAAGGACAAAATGTATTTCTCAGTCCTAGATCTGAACTTATGACTTTTGGCCTAATAGTCTTGAGTCCAACACTGTAACAGCTAGATCATGTGCCTTCACATTGTGTTCATAGTGTTAATGTGTAATGTAACTTAAATATGTTCAATAGTAATGAAGTATAAATAATTAAAAGAAATAATTATGTTTTATATACATTTTAAGATGTTTTTAACCAGAAAATAACTTTCATTAACGATATTTTATAAAATTCTCTTTTGTTTTTTATTTGGTATTTTTATTTCAAATAATTAGACTAAACAACTTTTTGTGATTCAATGTTTTTACATATACTAATCTAATTTAAAGTGAAAGATAAGTTTTTGAGAAATTTGATTTAAATAGCTGCTATAAATTTTTAATAATGTAATACATATTTTAAGAAAATTGAATTTTGTAATTCTAGTTGTGCCAGGCTAATATCTAGACATTGATATTTCATTCTGATTCTACTTTGAATTAAATGTGTTTCAAATAAAAGCAATCAAATAAATGAAAATGAATTTTGAAAAGACAGTACACTGATATTAGAATGGTTAGAGGTTTGCTCATAAACATCATCATTATCATCACCACTATCGTCATCATCATTTAACGTCCATTTTGCACTCTGGCATGGGTTGGAGCATTGACAGGAGCTGGCAAGCCAGAAGACTATACCAAGCTCTACTGTCTGCTTTGACATAGTTTCTATGGCTGGATTTTCTTCCTAATGCCAACCATTTTATAGAGTGTATTGGTGCTTTTTATGTGGCACCAGCACTAGTGAGGTCACTATGTAACTTGCAAGACATGATCCCTGAACTGAGTAGGAAGTCATATTGAAAGATGGGGATTTGTGCAAGGTGATAAACGGTTAGAGAAAGATAGAAGGACAGGAACTGCTGTCTTGTTGTAAGGAAAAAAAAATGTTTATTGTAATCCAGATGATTGTGCTAACTTTTGCATCACAAAGACTAGGTATGTCCTTACCCTCAATCTAGGGCTCAAAAATTTTCAGATCTGAAAATTCTGATAAATTATGTGTAAAAATATAGCATGAAATGACCTTTGTACAGCCAAAAGTCAAGTTTCCAAATATTGGAGACTCTGCGGAAGATACCTGTGCCACACAAATGACACCCATACTGGTGGCACATAAAAGCACCCACTACACTCTTGGAGTGGTTGGCATTAGGATGGGCATCCATTTGTAGAGACCATGTCAGATCAGACTGGCATCTGGTGCAGCCTTCCAGCTTGCCAGCCCCAGTCAAGCCATCCAAACAGTTTGACTGGGGCTGGCATCATTTATTTTAATGTTGATGATGATGATGATTTGATTTGTCTTGTATGTATTATCACTACTTCTGCTGGTGGTACTACTACAGGTTGGCAACAGAGAGAGCACCCAGTTGCAAAAGACTGTTACAGCAAAACTATTGGGCATGGAAAAGCAGGTGTGAAATGCTAATGATGATGAACTTAAGGATTTCTTAAATATAGTTTTAATCAATTGTTGTCTTAAATTAAGAATTTAAATTCAAGGTGTTCCATTTCCTTTTTGTTGTCAAATGTGTTTTTTTATTTTTGCTTTTGTTGCTTTTTTTATTTTGGTTTTGAAGTATTTATTTGTAAGTCATGAAATAGACTAATTAACCACATTTCAATTTTTTTTTTCTTCTTTAATACAACCTTTCAATTTGTAAAATGATTTGGTTATTTTTAATTATCATTTATTTTAATGTTGGTGCCATGTCCAAAAAAAGAAAAACAAGGTCCTCTTTATTTTTTCCTTAGCTTTCCATTTATCTTTCATTGTGCTTCTTTTCTTAACTCGACTCATATATGTAAAAGATAGTGCCCAAAGATTTAATCAAATGTAGTACTGAGTTAATAAACCCATAGACAATTGACCATTTTGCTGCAAAATGAAGGGGAATATATTCTATTCAATAATTATTTATTTAATAATTCAGGAATTTTTATCATTTATCTTTTTGGATATATTTTCGTTATAATATTAAATCCCTATCACAAATTACTACTATGTTTTTATTAATTAGATACTGTAGAAAGAAAAAACTGTGTACAATGCCAATTCTTATTAAACAAAAAAGAAATTCTTTCAGAATTACAAAAAATCTAAGATGTATTAGTTTCCTTTAGAGTTTTGAAGAATTTCAGTTATTTATAAACATGTTTGGATTGGAATGCTTTCTAGTTCTTTCCTGATTAAATTTTTCCTGCAAATTTTATAAGTTTAAAATTAATGGTAAATTTTATAAATACTTCATCAGGCTTCTTACAAAAACATTTGTAAAATATATGATAGATTGAAATTTGTAACAAAACAAAAAAAAAACTCTTATTCAGTAGTTTGAACATAGAACTGAAGTCACTTGGTTTAAATTGTTTTATATTCTCATTAAATTTTCATATAATATTATTCTTAATTTGAATTTTTTATTATTAGAGAAGTCAAACACAGCAGCACTCTTAAATTAAGACATTTTTTTTTTTGCAAAGCAATGAAATAAAATATATAGGTAATTAGCTATAGGATTGTAGATTTTTCAATATTTTTCTATTTTAAAAACTTTGTATTTTAATCTAATTTAAATTAATTTCGCAAATTTTATATTCTTCTTGAAATAAAAATTAACTTGATGCTATTTTTGGTTTCCTATAATATACAAAACTTATTTCTCTTCCCACTTTATTCCTCCAATATAAGATCCCTTTAGTGTGTTCTGTACTTATATATTACCTTTGTTTTTCTAGATTGCTCAAAGCTTGTCAGCAATGCATGGATGAATATTCTAATGGCATGGAAGAAAAGTTGCCTGCAGGTATGTGATAAAAAGAAACATATATAATCTACCAAGTTTCAAAAAAACAAAACAAAAAAAATTCTATACAACCTAATCTCGATAGCTAGTATAAATCTTTATTATATCAAACATAAAGAAAATGACTTTAGAATTCAATAGAAAATTGAAAGAAATCAGAGCAATATCTAATATTTGCTGTAATTTAAGTTGTTTAAATATTTAAATTAGAATTCTCAATTCTCTAGCTCTGTCTTTTCATAGTGTCATGTGTAGTTAACAATTATACAAAAGAAATCAAGAAAATAAATCATTTTATTCCAGTGTAAAAGAGCAAAAAATGTTAGATGAATATTTGTGATAATGTTGTATTGCAAATATATGTTTTCTATGCTGATGCATTCAGTAAGGTTAATTACATATTTGAATAATCTGAAAAATTAAATGATTTACAAAGAATTACTATATTTTTTCAATGTCAAACCTGTCTTATCATGTATACTCTTTTAATGGTTCCAGACAACAGGCTGTGGCCTTGAATCTCTGTTGGAGGTTTTTTCTTTTTGTTTTCCTTTTTCAGCTCTAACAGTTTTATTTGTGAAGATATTTCTAAAAGTCACCTTCATACAATAGATATTATGTAAATTATTGTATCAATATTGCATAATCTGTAGGAAAATATCTATGAAAGTAATTCCATTTTTTTGTTTTCTTTTAACCCACTTCAAATAACATTTGAGTTGGACAATGCTTACAATTAATTTTCTCTTTGATTCAAATCTGAAGATATATTTATTATCTATCTTGTTTTGGTGGTTACAATTTTGTTATGTTTTTGAGCTTCTTGGTCATTCTTTCATTTGCTTTTCTCCCACCAATGCCAGTGAGGAAAACCAGATGTCAAAATTATTATAAGTTTGATAATGATAATAATTGAATAATCTGAGCAAACTGGTCAAAATATGTCCCAACAAGATATAAATGTCCTCACAATTGAATAAGTATCTAGTATACAGTCATTAATATTGATTGCTACTAGTAAAAAGACTGAAACATAGAGATGGAATCACATTTAAATAATTTTGCCAATATTTGTACAGTTTATTTCTGATGCTTTGTGATAATCATTGACTCTACTTTTATACTATTACTGAAAATGTTATTGGTGATGATGAAAATTCTTTGGATATTTTATAATTAAAATTCCGTTGTTTGAATTTGAATGTTTATAATTTAATTATAAAATATGACTTTGAAAAAAAAAATCATATGTATACATAAATATCTGATATATTTGACAGTTCTGTTTAGTATGTTTTTAGAAATACAGAATTTTAATGTATACCATGTTGTATTACATTTTATTTTGATTATTAATCTGTTGGATTAAGTAAGAACTGATATAGATTTAGGATGAAATGAATCTAAGGAACATTTCATTAAAATGAGGACTAAAAATAGAAAACCCATAAAGCCTTGCTTTTATTTTTTTTTTTTGCATTAAAGCTATTATCATAATTTCTTTCTAAAACACAATTGAATCCAATTATTCATCTTTTTAATTATTTTTAAGGTTTTCAGATTTATCTATCAGATGTTAAAGTATACAAGGAACTATTTCAGAATAAATATTTATTTTCTCTCTCTCTCTCTCTCTCTCTCTCTTTCTCTCTCTCTCTCTCTCTCTCTCTCTCTCTCTCTCTCTCTCTCTCTCTCTCACACACACGCACGCGTGCACACACACACGCACGCGTGCACACACACACACACGCACACGCACGCGTGCACACACACACACACACACACACACACACACACACACACAGAAAGAAAGAGAAACAGACAGAAATGAACACAAAACTTTGAAAAACACCTTGCTATAAGATCATGACAAGATAATCTCATCCAACAACGCCTGAAATGAGTTACTACGCAGTCTTAGATACATTCGGCAATACATTTTCTCTATTCCTGAGCAACTCACCATTAAAACTTTTGCACTTTCGTTGTGTGTGTGTGTGTGTGTGTGTGTGTGTGTGTGTGTGTGTGTGTGTGTGTGTGTGTGTGTGGAATGATATACTTGCTCTCTCTGATCTTTCACGGTGATCACAAACCTATAATATACCTACAACTGTGTTTCAAAAGTTAGGCTTTCTTTTTAAAAAGCAGTTAGTTACTGACCACCTTCAATGCACAAATGGAACTCCCATTTCAATACTGTTGACATATCTGGGATGATGCAGCTGCTATGCAAATACATGCATACGAACATACACACCCACACATTCTAGATCATCCACATAACAGTAAACCTTTATTCAACCAATGTGCAACAGTCATTAACTTAGCAATGTACTATAGCCACATGCTGTTATATTAGTGGTGTTTTCAGACTTGAAAAAAAATAGTGTAATCTGTATTTATATTTTACATATAACTACCACTGAGTTAATTTTGCTAAGACATTAAAAAGAAACTAAAACTGTTGTAGAGAAATAATTTATTCAAGTGGGAAAAAACCGAAGAAACTAAGCATGTAAATAACATTCAAATGTTAGATCTTGTTCTTTTATAAAATAAGTTTTCACTAAATATCATTAAAAGACTGTTATGTGGTTAGGGTATTTGGCTCATGATTGTAAGGTCATGAGTTCAAAACCTGGTGGTGCATTGTGTCCTTCGGCAAAACACTTTTCTTCATATTGCTCCAGTTCACTAAGCTGGCAATAAAGAGTAGTACTTCAAAGGGCCAGCCTTGTCACCTTCTGTGTTACGTTGAATCTGCTCGAGAACTATTTTAAGGGTACATGTGTCTGTGGAGTGCTCAGCCGCTTGCATGTTAACTTCATATGCAGGATGTACTGTTGATAGGATCAAGTGGAGCCCTTGTCATCATTGCTAACAGAGTGCCAATTTTTTTTTTTTTTTTCTATTAAAAGACCTTTTTATCTTGTAGGTCCCTAGAATATTTTCACGAAACTCTGTCTTCTATCATTACAGCAGCACTTCTTATTTCTTTATTGTCCACAAGGGGCTAAACATAGAGGGGACAAACAAGGACAGACAAAGGGATTAAATCGATTACATCGACCCCCAGTGCATAGCTGGTACTTAATTTATCGACCCCGAAAGGATGAAAGGCAAAGTTGACCTCGGCAGAATTTGAACTCAGAACGTAATGGCAGACGAAATACTGCTAAGCTTTTCGCCCAGCGTGCTAACGTTTCTGCCAGTTCATTGCCTTCCCTGCCAGCTCTCCACCTACAGCAGCACTTCTTGTTTCTCCAGAAACCTCAGCTGAACATAGGTTGCATCAGCTACACCCTGTCTAGGAAGGCTAGCAAGGACCTCCAAGTAAATAATGTGTGTGTGTGTGTAAGGGTAATTAATTATTTAACAGTATTAAAAGAATGAATTAAAACAATTTTTAAAGATTTCAATGTAGTTGTTGCTGTATACTTATTGTATCAAGTTTTTATACTTTGTGCTTTTCACGAATTTTACTCATCAAGCTATAAAATAAAGAGAGAGAGACAGGCGGCGGGAGAGAAAACCCCAAGATTGTTATTGGAAATACTGCAATTCAAATGTCAAATAGTCATGGAATCGAAATGGCTTTGAGCAGGCAACCATTCATTATTGTGTTAACATTTATTTGTTAATTTTGATACAGTGCACCACTTGGAATTTTATGATGCATCATATTATGATTATCATTACCTGGCACATTGGCAAATTCTGCCCAGTAGAGTGTGCAACATGGTACCTGACCTATGTGGCCCATTATCTATCTAGGATACAGAAATATGTGTTCCTCCTCCTCTTCCTCCTCATCACAATCACCACCACCATTGTCACTGTCATCACTGACATCATCAGCTTCACTAGTGTCTTATGGCTAGATACTGTGGACCTATTCTAAAACTCAGATAGACAATAATAATGACAACAACAACAATGATAATTATGGTTTCAAATATTTCCACGAGGGCAGCAGTTTTGGAGGAGGGAATGAGTCAATTACATCAACCCCAGTGTTCAACTGGTACTTATTTTATCAGCCCTGAAAGGATGAAAGGCAAAGTCGAAATTTGAACTCAGAATGGAGCGACAGGCAAAACACTGCCAAGCATTTCATCCATTGTGCTAACGATTCATCCAGTTCGCCATCTTAATAATAATAATAATAATAATAATAATAATAACAATAATAATAGTAATAATAATAAAAGAAATATGTGAAGATGGAGAAGAAACAATAAATCGTATTGTCTCTGGCTGCCCAGGACTGGCTAAGAAGGAATATATTCACAGGCATGACAAAGTTGGGACCTATGTATACTGAAAGCTATGCCAACACTATGGAATAACAACAGAAAAAAGATAGTCTAGGCACACATCAGAAAAGGTCACAGAAATGAGAAAGCAACCATAATCTGGGATGTGCCAATACACACAGATAAAGAAATTAAGGCAAATAGGCTCGATATAGTTGTCAGAGATCACCAAGGAAAAAAATGCTTTCTAATCAATACATCAATACCAACAGATGACAATGTTTCTCTAAAAGAAACGGAAAAACTTTCAAAATACTCAGACAAATACATAACAAAAACATCAGGACTGACAAGTATATATAACACAGAAAATAGCACTACTAGGCACCGCACACATCCTACGTAAAACACTTTCAGTACAGTAAAAATAAGAGCATCACAACAAACCACAGCACATACCCAAGGCACACAGAGCTGCGCTCGGTAGTGCAGTGAAAACACGTGATAAAAATAAGACTTCTGTATAATAATAATAATAAATTATATAATAATAATATCAGTAAATTTGACAAGATCAGTAAATATAAAGACTTGCTAATAGAAATTGAAAAAAATGTGGCATCTCAAAGTGACTACTGTACCAGTGATTATAGGATCTCTAGGAATGATAAAAAAAGGTACTGAAGCCTATTTGAAAATGATGCCAGGCCTACCATCCCTAAAGGAAGTACAAAAAATCGTGTTAACTGGAACGACTCATGTACTGAGAAGAGTATTATTGCTGTGAAAACAACATCCATTCATGAATTTATTTATTAATTTTTTTACATACATATTTTACCTGTGAATTTGCATGTGTAAACTGGTTCGCAACTGGTACTTAATTTATTGACCCCAAAAGGATGAAAGGCAAAGTTGACCTCGGTGGAATTTGAACTCAGAACGTAAAGACAGATGAAATACCACTAAGCATTTTGTCCGGCATGCTAACGTTTCTGCCAGCTTGCCACTTTAATGATAATAATAGTAATAACAACAACAGCAATAACAATCCTTTCTACTATAGGCACAAGGCCTGAAATTTTGCGGGGAGGGGGAAAATTGATTCCACTGACCCCGTTCTATAATTGGTATTTATTTTATCAACGCTGAAAGGATGAAAGGGTAAGTCAACCATAGCAGAATTTGAACTCAGAACATAAAGACAGATGAAATGCTGCTTAGCATTTTGTCCAGCGAGTTAACAATTCTGCCAGCTCATGTAATTGATAATAATAATAATAATAATAATAATCATGATAATAATTAATAATGAAAATATCAATCTGAATATATGAGTGCTGCTGCTACTACTACTACTACTACTGCTACTACTACTACTACTACTACTACTACTACTACTACTACAACATTATAATGAAGATGTTTAAGGCGATAATTGAATCTGCTCTTAATGCAGTTATTGTATTTAGTTGTTATGTTTTGTCTTGGTCACATTTTACAGTCATATCATTTCCATACAAATGTTTATTACAGAACTTATACTCTGCACGTGTGTGTGTGTGTGTGTTAGTTTGTGTGTGTGTGTGTGTGTGTGTTAGTTTGTGTGTGTGTGTGTGTGTGTGTGGGTGGTTACAGATTGCTTATAGTTTCACGCTTTTGAAAACCACTTAGCATGACATGCACACACACACACACACACACACACACACTCACACACAGACACATGCACATAAACACACACACACACACACACACACACACACACACTCTTGCTCTCTCTCTTTCCGAGGTTGACTGTATTAACAGAGCTTTGCTTAATTACTTAATTAATTTTTAGGTGAGGTGTATAAGACAAAAAAAAAAAAATTTTTTTGTTTGTTTCCTTTATTTATATATGGTTTTTCTTTTTTTACTATAGAGTTATAGTTCAGTCTTATAACTTTTACTTGCCAAAATAATTAATGATCGTGATAGATAATGAAAGATAAACAATGTTTAACAAATAGCTTCTTTTGAATTTACTTATCAATACAAATCATCCAAGATATAAAGACAATAACAAAGCACACACACACACACATCTACATATATATATATATATATATATATATATATATGTGTGTATGTATGTATGTATGTGTGTGTGTATTGTGTATATACATTTATTATGTATGTATTATATATATTATATTAAAAGTTAAGATATCATTTGATTTCTTTTCATTATGGAAAATAATGTTATCTCTAACCATCTATAATTATGTAAAGGTGATAGCAAAGATAAAATAGAGAGGTGGTCGAAACAGACAAAAGGCTAAAGAAGAAGAATAATAAGAAGAAAAATCTGGTTTATGTTTTTCAGTTGTTAATCAAGCCTTTTCTATACATTTTCACTGTTTCAGAGGTTTATATCTTCTTTCGTTATTTAAGTTTTGCTTTACTGCAAAACTAATTCATTAAATTTTCTTATCAGCTTCAGAAAAACTATGTGTAAGCACACACACACACATGTGTGTTTGTGTGCATGTGTGTTTTTGAATATACACACTGTGGACATTCCTATCTGAAGTCATAAGTCACTCACAGAAGTACACATCTTTAAAGAAATGTGTTCCCTTCTTCTCATTTTCGCCTCATTCAAGCATATGCACGAACACACACACACACACACACACACACACACACACACACACACACACGACAACAGCCACAACTTTGTCATGAGAACTTACTGAGACACATGTGAAGTTACAGCCCACGCAGTAAAGAAGTGCTTGTGCACCCATTGAAACAGAGACACAGAAAATACATAAAACACACACCAATGAGAATAGAAACAAATTACAGAGTATACATGGAACATTTCATATGACACACACACACACATACACACACACACACACACACACACACACACACACATATACTTGCATACACTTATATAAAGAAAATCGAACACAGGACTACAAACTCCACTGCACTTACACATACACACATATACTCTCTTCTCACTTCAATAAAGTCATCGTAAGCTGATGCACAAATCCAGCACAGACGCAGTACATGCACACACCTACCAGTACACTTGCATTCATTCATTCATTCATTCATTCATTCATTCATTCATTCATTCATTCATACATACATATATATATATATATATCACACACATGCGCAAACAATGCATGCCAGCATGTTAAAGGATGATGATCACAAACACAGACACACACACACGCACACACACACACATACACACACATACACATGCATGCTTACAGTTAATGATCATGGTTGCAGCATATATGTGGCCAATAAAACTGACACACACACACACATACCAACATTTGTATTTCTTATGAGACAATAACTTGTCTTGACTGATAGCTATGCATGCTCGTACACAAGCACACACATACAAACACACAGACTCCTACATACACACACCCACACATCTGGCTAAATATTCTAACACGTGCTCACATTTATGTACAAAGATGCTTCCAGAGGAACAGTGAGTGCCTCACAATAAACATTAGCTGACTGACACACACACACACACACATATGCACATGCATGCATGCACACATGCACACACACATACACACACATTGAATGAGACAAATAGATACTTAGAAATATACATACAATCAACATTTACTCTTTCTTTTTCACACACACTTATGTACACACACACTCACACACATATACACTCACATACACACACACACAGATATTCTCTGGCGAACACACATAGTTGTCTGAAAGCAGATGCAGACACAAATATTCTCTGACAGATTTATATACTCTAGCAAAGACGTACACACAAACATTTACTTACAGATACACACACGTACTCAAATGCATGCACTCATACATGCACAAACACAACACTCACTCACACACACACACACACGTTCACTGACAGATACACGTTTTCACAGTCATTCACTGGCACGTACACACGTACACAAAAAGTGTTCCTTCAAAGATACATGCATAATCTCGGCCAGATACACAGACATACCAGCATTCATTCATAGATATACATACATTCTTTGACTGACAGATACACCTACCCATACAAACTACTTACAGGTGCATCCACATGAACAGACACACACATACTGATACATACACCTATAGACACACATTTATCCATCTATCTATCTATACCTATCTAATTAATCTCTTTCTCTTTCTCTCTCTCTTTTGTATGTGTGTGTGTGTCTGTATGTATATATGTGTGTGTTTTTATGTGTATATACATGTATATAGGTGTGTGTATATGTATATATAGATATATATATATAGGTGTACCTGTGTATGTGTGTGTGTGTATATATATATATATATAATGGAGGTGCAATGGTTCAGTGGTTAGGGCAGCAGACTCGCGGTCGTAGGATCATGGTTTCGATTCCCAGACCAAGCGTTGTGTTTACTGAGGGAAAACACCTAAAGCTCCACGAAGCTCCAGCAGGAGGTGGTGGCGAACCCTGCTGTACTCTTTCACCACAACTTTCTCTCACTCTTTCTTCCTGTTTCTGTTGTGCCTGTATTTCATAGGGCCAGCCTTGTCACGCTTTGTGTCACGTTGAATCTCCCCAAGAACTACGTTAAGGGTACATGTGTGTATATATATATATATTAGTGAGTTTAATAGATTAATAAACCCACATATCCACCAGCACATATGTACACTCTTGCATACATACATACACATATACATATGTGCATACATAGTCACTAGCAGTCACAAAGTCATGCAACACGTCCATTGGATGTCGCACAAATACATCTAGTAACGAGCACACAGACACATCAGCAGACGCGAAAAATATCCACTAGCAGACACACAAACACATTTATTAGCAGGAACAAACACCCATACTAGCACATACGCTGGCAGCTACACGTGCACTTTCACCAGCAGGCACACGTACGCATCTAGCAGATATACACAGCATTCACCCAACAGCCACACACATACACACTCAACGCAGGCATTACACAGACACGTACATACTGGCAGATATACTTACACACATTCGCTAGCAGGCAGACAGACAAATCCACAAAGATACACACACATGCATACACACTCACATTTATGTATATTCACACACCATTTCCAGCAAACATATGCACCCATCCAGCACATATACATTTACATGCATGTGCTTATACGCATCCTCTAGTTGACACACTTTCACTAGCAGGCATGCTGGCACCCAACTATCAGGACGCACCCCATATGTGTGTGTGTATAAACATACAGACACACACACACGCATACATATATGCATATGCAGTTATTTATATATACATATATATTTATTTATACATACATATATATTTATAGACACACGCACACAGACACACACACATATATAAATGTTTGAAAAGTTCTTGTTTGAAATCAAGAGAATGCAAGTTATAAAAATTAATTAATAATTTGTACTGTAACCTGTTATTTCAGTATTTCTAGTTTAGGACCATGCCTTCAGGATATTTACGGAGAAAAGATGTTGATAGCTGATTTTTCTGCTCTGTGGTATGTGTGTATCCAGTTGCAAGCAAATGTGTGTGTGTATGTATATGCATATGTTCCCTCAGGTATGTATATGTGTATATGTCTGCAAATGAATGCATGTCTGTGTGTGTGCCTCAGTAAACACACCGCAGAACAGAGAAATCAGCTGTTGATGCCTTTTTCTGCCTAAATTTCCCGAAGAATGAGTTGTAACCCTGAAATATTGCAATACCAGGTAATAATGCTATCCATCAAGCTGTATTATTAACTTTTAGTACTTGCAATTGCTTTGGCTTTAAAAAAGTTTTTACAACATTTATATATATCTGACAATGCTTCAGACTATATATATATATATATATATATTTGAGGCTCTGATGAAGGTATAATGTTTTACTCTAGCACTCAGCTTTGACTATGAGTCCACTGCATTTTATAGCAGAAACAGCTGTAAGCTAATGAAGTTTGTAAGATAATCCTTTATTCCTTTGTCTTCTCATTTTCTTAAATAAAACTTTTAGTTTTGTGGTTCTCAAACTGACAAATTGCTTTTGTATCCATTTAATTCTTCTTTCTATGTCATGATGTTGATCAAGTTTAAAAAGTTTAAAACTTCTTAATTTTATGAATCACTGTTATTTGTTTACTTCCTTTTCGGTTCCCACTGTCCACCTCGTATGAAAGAGAACTAAAATCAGCACGTACACATGCCTGCATTTATTTGTTGATGCACATACAAGTCTACATATCTTAGTGAACATATGCATATGTGTTTTCACATACATTGGCTTGCAGGTTGATACAGGTATGCAAACACACACACTCACACACATGCACTTCCATTCATCGGTGCACATGATACAAATCCATCAAATGCCACTCGTCAAGTGACATATGCAATGCACACATTAAACAGGTATGATTACAAAAGACTGATATCTGCAGTGACAGATGACACATATCATTAAAAGCGTGAACACTGAAACATATCAACTAGCAACAGACACATGAATACATACAAACTTGTCCTTTACAGGTGTCAGTGACACATAAAATGCACCTGTGCTACTGCTATGTAAACACACTCGTGCTGGTGCCATGTAAATAGCACCCAACACACTCAGTAAAATTGGTTGGCATTAGGAAGGGCATTCAGCCATAGCAACCATATCACAACAGACAATTGGAGTTTGGACAGCTCTCTTGCTGGCCAGCTTCTGTCAAGCCGTCCAGCTCATACCAGCATTTGATGTCCTTTTTTCCATATTGGCATAAGTTGGGTGGTTCGACCTGAACAGACTAGCCCTTCCTAATGCTGGCTACTTCACAGAATGTACCAGATGCTTGTCTTTTCATGGCACCAGCACTGGTGAGTTCCCCAAGTACCTGCAAGACTAGATCCCTCAACAGAGTGGTATATAGTACTGAGAGATATGAAAGGATGATAGAAGGACAGGAGCAAGTGTCTTCCTGAAGAGATGAATACATGTCTTTCCCCATTGAGTTGGACACAGTGAATATCAGTTTGGCGGGAGGAAGAAGGAAAGGCAATAGGGGTGGGTCTGGGAGGAGAAGGTGACACGGGGACAGTAGTAGGGATACAATGTGAAGTGTAAGTGGATAGGTGGAACATTTTACAGTACCTGAATAAGTAGTAGTACAGAAGGTTGGTTGAGGGATGGGTGTTGGAGATGAGTTGTTGTGGAAGGCTTAACTTACACACATTGCCAGCAGATAAAAACATCCATATAGTCATTAGTTCACAAACTTGCATTTACTAAGATACTTCTGGGGCACCACCTTGAATTTTTTGTCGAATAAATTGATCCCAGTACTTATTTTTTAAGCTTCATACTTATTCTATTGATCTCTTTTGCTGCACTGCCAGGTTACAGGGACGCAAACACACCAATACCAGTTGTCAAGCGGTGACGGGGACAAACACAGACACAAAGACATACACACATAGATATATATACACACATACATATATGTGATGAACTTCTTTCAGTTTCCCTCTACCAAGTCCATTCACAAGGTCCTGGTCAGTCCGAGGCTATAGCAGAAAACACTTGCTCAAGGTGCCAACAATAGGACTGAACCCTGAACCATGTGACTGGGAATAAAGCTTCTTACCACATAGCCATGCCTGCGCCTGTATATATTCATACTGTTTATACAAATTTACTTGTGGATACATACACACAGATGCCTTTGATTGAAAGCACATCTGCATTCATGACAGCAAACTTCTACATTCATTAGCACATATTGTACACTAACATTGATCAACATAATTTAGCACATAGCTGTAACTACTATTACATATACCCACAAAATTACATCTATAACTTGTATATATATATATATATATATATATATATATATATATATATATATATATATATATATATCCACTAATGCCCTTTCAAGCACAACTGTATCAATCCTCACATACAGAAATATCCATAAAGACATATACATCCACAATCATTATATCTCCTGAAGCATTGTATTAAACATATATCATGTCTCACATATGCACTAACCCACTGATATATGTGTATATTCACTGACAAATAGGCTTTGGTTAAGTATCCAGACCTTCATGCAAAGACCAAACTTATGCATATGCACACACTCACATAGAAATCCCACAACAAATACCCTGCACATGTGAATGCAATAAACACATAGTAACACATTAGAACACATACACATATATATATAAATTCCATTGGAACTACATACTTGTGTTCATATAGATACATAAGACCACACACACACACACGCATATATACAGATATCTTTTACACACTGTTGCACAGTTGCCTGTATAAACACACTCATGTACAGCGTCACACACTTGTTCACACAAATATTAAGCAAAAAACATCCACCGCACACACACACACACACACACACACACACACACACACACACACACACACACACAGAGTAACATGCATTTCATGGTGTTCTGTGCATATGTGTTTTCAGTATATTATTTATCCATTTCTTTCTTTGTTTCCTTCAAGTTTTCCTTGCATAATATAAATGGGTTTACTTTTGAAATGAAGTACATAAGAAAATATATGAGTGCTAAAAGGTTTTGGCAAAAATGCTGGTAAAATCTTTAATAATATAAAGAGATAAGTAATATGATATGTTGCATGTGACATAATGCAGTGAAATCTTAGTCATAAAACTTAATCAGCAATAAAAGTGGAGTTGATATATTATAGTAGCATGGCTCTGCTGTTGTGATCAGAAGAACTTAAACCAAAAATCTTGACTTTGCTGTCAACAGAATGGTTCCTATTACTTGCAAGATGTCAGCTGGTTGATGCTTGTAGTGTCATAAATGTCACATCACAGGGCATTGAAGCCTGGATAGTGCATGAAACAACACTGAAGG
>NC_142937.1:73944125-73968365 GCF_046866305.1 Octopus bimaculoides | reverse complement strand
ATATATATATATATATATAGCTCTTTATATATATAATATACTATATATATAGATATATATATATATATATATATATATATATATATATATATATATATCTATATATATATATATATATATAGATATATATATATATATATATATATATATCTATATATATATATATATATATAGATATATATATATATATATATATATATATAGATATATATATATATATATATATATATATATATATATATATATATATATATATATAGATATATATATATATAGATATATATATATATATATATATATATATAGATATATATATATATATATATATATATAGATATATATATATATATAGATATATATATATATATATATATATATATATATAGATATATATATATATAGATATATATATATATAGATATATATATATATAGATATATATATATAGATATATATATATATAGATATATATATATATAGATATATATATAGATATATATATATATAGATATATATATATAGATATATATATAGATATATATATATATAGATATATATATAGATATATATATATATAGATATATATATATAGATATATATATATATAGATATATATATATAGATATATATATATATAGATATATATATATATAGATATATATATATAGATATATATATATATAGATATATATATAGATATATATATATATAGATATATATAGATATATATATATATAGATATATATATATATAGATATATATATATATAGATATATATATATATAGATATATATATATATAGATATATATATATATAGATATATATATATATAGATATATATATATATAGATATATATATATATAGATATATATATATATAGATATATATATATATAGATATATATATATAGATATATATATATAGATATATATATATAGATATATATATAGATATATATATATATATATATATATATATATATATACGGGCTTTTTTCAGTTTCCGTCTACCAAATTTACATGCAAGGTTTGGTTGGCCTGAGGCTATAGTAGAAGACACTTGCCCATGATGCCATACAGTAGGACTGAACCCTGAATGATGTGACTGGGAAGCAAGTTTCTTACCGCACAGCCACGCCTATATATATATATACAAAATATAGACAAAATAATGGAACACCTTAAAATTTCAAACAGATTTATTTTAATATGGGGTAGGACTGCCATTGGCTGTAATAACAGTTTGAATTTTACAAGGTATGGACTCATACAAAGTTTGAATTGTTTCCAAAGGAATTTTTGTACATTCTTCAGCTAAAACAGTCTCCAGTTCTTGTTGTGATGATGGTGGAGGATATTGACTCCTTACTTGTTTTTCTAAAATGCACCATAAATGTTCAATAATATTGAGATCTGGGGACTGTGGTGGCCAGATAAGATGTTCAACTTCACTAGAATGTTCCTCATGCCATTCAGTAACAACTTTAGCTGTGTGAATTAGTGCGTTATCATCCTGAAAGATTGCGTTTCCCTCTGGAAACAGTTCCGCAACCACAGGATGAATTTGATCCACTCTAAATGCTTTGCAACGTTGGTTTTTGAAAATAGTGGTTTTCTGATTGCAGCCTTCCTATGAAATCTGGCTTTGTGCAGCTTCCAGTGAACAGTTTTTGTGGAAACTGGGTCTCAAGGTGGTCATTAAGCTCTGAAGTAATTTTGGGAGCTGTATTTTTGTGATCCTTTCTAACAATTCACGTATGAGTCTGATGGTCCCTATCTGAAAGTTTTGGTTATCTTCCAGAGTTTTGTTTTGACGAGGAGGTTTTCTCCTCTTTCTCAAAGGCTGTTATTAATTTTGAGACAGTACTTCTTGATACACCAAATATTTCGGCTGTTTTCATTATGCTAGTGACTGCCATACGAGCACCAACAATTTGAACTCTTTGAAAGTCTGATAGATCTGTCATTTGAATGAATTTTAATTACCTTTTTCTGATGATATCTGAAAAGAAGCAGCAATTTTAGCAAAACATTTTAAGCAACACTAATAATAAATAAAAACAACATAAAAATAGACAAACTTTTGATGGTTTTATAAATATTTCAAAATTATGATGCTATGATGCTAGGTGTTGCCATTATTTTGTCCAGCTCCTGTATATATATATATATATATATATATATATATATATAATTCATCTGTATAAACATATTCAATAATGTAAATATTTATTTTATTTTTTTACACTTGTCAGACATAATTATTTATCTTACATGTATACCTTTCCTTAGTGTATTCATTATCATTACTCCCTGATATGTCTTAATACTTGAAGAACTTTATTTCTATCTTCCATATCTGTAGCTTGTTGTTGCTTGTTTAGAACTAATTTTAGAGATGATCAAGGGTGTAAAGTTTGCTATCAGAATTCTTCAGCAGACAAGGGGTAGAGAAGACTATAAAGTGGGGAAAGAGAGAAAAAGCATGCTCTTTGAATGATATCACTGTTAATTGTATTATTAAAAATTCATTGATTGATTGAAAACGAGATCGTTTGTAACCATATTTCTTTTCAAATAGACTTTGTTTCAATAAATTTTGAAAATAATGAAGAACTTAGCAAAATAATTTTATCATCAATAAGCTGGTGTTTTGGAGTAGATTAACATGAAATTTTGAAGGAATGGCAGGCTGTAATTTAGACAGTTTAAAACAGGGAGTTTGTATCATGGAACCAAAGTCTCAGACAGATTGATATCAAAACTGGATTTTGTGCAGAACTTCTTAGTATTTGAAAGACAATTATTTCAAAGGGTTTTACAAATAATATTTATTTACTGGTGTCTTTTAGGTATTTGTATATTTATTCAAACAATGTTCATTTCCAAGTGCTTGTATATGTTATGCACACACACATATATACAATTTTACTCACGGAAACTCTCTTTTCTCTCTTTCTCTCTTCCTCTTCCATTCTGTCAAAGTTTTCTCTCTCCTTATAAATTATGAATTTTAATGTTATTAAGACTAACATAAATTTGTAGACATTAATAAATCATAGACATATATCAATAATTAAATGAAAATATGAATATTCAGTTTCATTTGTTTTGTGAAATCTTCTGGACTTATATATATGTATGTATACATTTAATCCATCTTAAAAACATGGATATACAAATAAAACTTTATTGACATATTGTCTAGATTAAATTTTTAAAAACCCATTCATTACTCATTTAATATTTAAGGATATATACATATGACTTGTTTTAATTTCTTCCCTTCAAAGATAGTTTTAGGAATTTTCTAGTTTAAATGACACAATATTCTGACATATTTAATCAGAATAAAATATTGAGTCTGTTTAAAAATGTTCTGAATCTTAAAACATTAAATTTTCTATCCCTTTCAAGTTTAGTTACTGTTGACTTTAAAGTAAATTTTTGATATGTTTTTATATTAATTCCGAGACTTTAAATGAATTGTTTCCCAGTGGGACTCTGAAACAAAATAAATATAAATTAAAACATTTTGAACTTAACTTTTAATAAGTCTATTTATTATCCACTATAAATATATATATTGAAGTTTTTTTAATATTTAATATGTTTCAAAAAAAAAAAAAAAAATTTATATATTTTGTAAAGGAAAAAAAGTTTTGTCATTGAATTTATATGATATTTAATATTAATTTATAAGAGATTTTCTTCAAAATTCTATTTTGAACCCTTTCATTAAAAATGAAAATCTCTTAATGTTAGATTCTTATTAGCACTGGTTTGTTGTAAATAACTTAACACTAGGACTTATTCACCACACATCTTAACCCATTCCAGTTAGCTGGACCAGTCACCACAACTACCCCTGTTAAACTCATTACCCCAACCTCATCCTACTGGATGGATTCTAAAATTAAACATTGTCTTTATTCTGATATGTAGTGGAACCATGGTTTAGGAATGCTTCTCATCACAAACAGGTCAGTTTATGAACTATTTTTCAAACATAAAACATCTCAGATGGTGAACAATCTCAAGTAACAAACATACAAGCCAGCAACAATGGTCAGCAACACGCTGGGAGTATTAGTGGGAGAGCATCAGTTGCTGTCTAGCTTTCAATCAGTGCGTATCCCTGCTTGAATTCACCATGTCTTCTTTTGAATTTCCTACAGGAAAAATAGTCATCGTTTACAAACATTTCGGTTGATGAACAGTCTTCAGGAATGAATTAAATTCGTAAATGGAGGTTCCATTGTATATTTTAACTCACCTTGTTACTGAAGAAATATATAAGTAAATAAAGAAATAAAGACGAACGAATATCCTGCAGTTAGTTTGAATAAAAATTTGTCTTCTCAATCTCTTCAGAAAGATTTGTTCTTTCTGTTGATACACTTTGTGAGACACCCCATACTTGCTGAATGAATCTTATCTAGAGATTTGAAGATTCACAATTCCTTCGGGCTGTTTCATTCTTCTTGTAAAGATTCAACTAATTCAACAATTGAAACCTTTCACACATTCTACACACTTGACCTTTCCTCTCTTCCAAAACTGAACAATTTCTCCTGCACTTCAATACTTCTCACCACATTTGTAGTTCTTCTAAAATGGCAATGGAACATATATACTGAATTTGTACCTGCGTTTGAAATTTTGTTTTATAGTTTTTTGTAATTTGCCAACTGTTAAATTTTTTTAACCTCTTTTATGCAGACACTCTCTGGCATCAAATGTTCTTCTATCAAATGTTCTTCTATCACTGAAACAACTCATTCTTTCAATTGCAAAATTACTCAGTTTTTGAAGATATTTTCTCTAAAACATGCAACATCAATATAGAAGCCATAAGATGCTCTTCAAAAGCTTAGTAACTGGTGTATTGATAACAACTGATAATCCTTTTATCTCTAATTGAAATTACTGCAATGAGATTGTTAGAGGGGCAAAGTATGTTTCTGTCATCATATGCAGCTAGAATAATTTTCACCTCCTTTTCCCTGCAATTACATATTTCTAGGCCCTTGTCAAACTATCTCATCTAATTCTGAATTTGATTTTTTTGTCTAGACATTCCTAATTTTATGAAAAATAAGAAAAACCTATTAGGGATTCATTGACCTCTCTCTTTAATTTTCTCATTTGTCAAATTAGCTAAATTTTCCACACTTGTTGCCAAATATACAAGACTCCACACTGTGCATGTTGTCTGTGTAGTGAGGCTGTCAAGACTGAGATGTTCTTTAATTCTCTTTGAAAAATAGTGTTCTTGTTGGGAAAGTTGATCTTCCATCAAAAACATTCAACGAAAGATAGGTTAATGTTACATTCTCTAATTTACCATTCTCAGCTAACTTTTAAAGACCTGTTTCTGTGTATATAAATGTAAGTACTGTTCTTATGCTATGGCATAACTTTGTTATGTTTTTAGTCAGAACTACTAAACTCTTTTATTTGATGCCTTTATCACTGCTGTACCTAGTCTTTATTTTAGAACATATAACTAAAAAAGAAAAAAATATGAAACATTGAACTACTAGCTCTGAGTGTAAGTTCATATTCTATTGTAGATTTTCTAACCCTGAGCAAATTTTTCAGTTTTTCTGAACAAGTTGCTTACAACATATTGAAGGAGAGACTTCTCCCTTACATCTGACTGGTTTAACTCATTATCATGTTTTGTGTGTTCTTTCTGTTGTGTTGCTTTCATCATAAAATTCCTCTATATTCCTTGTTTCTGAGATGTCAGTTCTTTATCTATTAAAAATATTTCTTGCTGAGTTTATCTTTTACTTGTTTCAGATATTAGACTGTGGCTATGCTAGGGCAATGTTTTAAAGAATTTTAGATGAATGAATCCCTCCCCCTCTCCCACCAGTGCATGTTATTTTATTAGGCCTAGTGCTTATTGTATCGGTCTCTTTTGCCAAACCACTAAGTTATAGGGACATAAACACCAACACCAGCTGTCAAGCAGTGGTGGAGGATAAACACAGACATAAAGACACACATCTCACACACACACATGTTTTTGTCTACCAAATCCACTCATAAGGCTATAATAGAAGACACTTGCCCAAGGTGCAATGCAGTGGGACTGAACCTGGAACCATATGGTTGGGAAGCAGACTTCTTACCATACAGCCATGCCTGGTTTCTATAGCATGCTTTTTAATCATTGTTTAGTAAACCTAGTTATTCTTGTTTTGGCAAAAATGCTAATAATACTGATAAAAGTAAAAAAAAAAAAGGGAAATATAGAAAGCATTTTGTCAATCTTCTTTGTACGATTATATTGTCACCAAAAAGAAGAGGAATTCTTTCATATTCGATTCCAAACCTCCTTTTTGTCAGTTGTTTTAAATCCACTGCTAATTTTGTAGCTAATAATTTTTTTCCGATGAATTGTGGAATGATCATAATTTCTTAGATAATTTACTAAGTTAGATAAATGTCGAGACAGAATTCTTCTTTCAATAAGATAGAATGTATTAACATTGTCCATTGTTGTATAAAAAAAAGTGTATTTCAACATCTAAAGATGCCAGAAACTGATAATTACATGCTAATCCCTACTATCTGCTAAATTTGATTCCATAATCAACTTTTGTCACAATGTTATTTACAATACGCTACTTTGCAGTCAATTGAACATAAGAAGTTATAGGCATATTAATACTTGTTGTCTTTTGCTTGTAAGCTTCCATTTTTTCCTCCTTGCTATGTTATTTTATATAAACCTTCTTAGAGGAATTTAGAATGAAATATTTAAGCCCTTTCATCTTATGCTGTACCTATCAATTTGGCTATCGTAATCCTAACTACAATCATAAGTTTTACGTCATGTAAGAGGAATTCATATTGAAAAAGATCAGTTCTTTGTGTAGAAGACTTTTCTTTATAAAATTCTATGGTTTTGATTTTTCAAATATTTTTCTCTTATTTTTACTTTTTTTTAATGTTTTGGTTTAAGGTTTCATTTTATTTATTTTTTCTTTCTGATTTTATTGTCATTATTTTATTTATATTTTCTCCGTCTATGTATATCATTATCTTGGCTAAGTAACCATTGTGAATTTTTGAATAAACATTGGCTAATAACTCGAGTCTACAGTTCCTTGCAAAACTTTTGACTTTTACCAAAATACATAAAAGCATCTACTTTGTAAGCTTTAGATTTGAAGTTCAATGTGTTGTTCTAAATGGGATAGAAGAACATTAGCTGAAAACAGTCAAGATAATAGCATTCAATAAAAGATAACCATTGAATTAATCTTCATTTATTTAGAGCATCAGATATGTTATGAAATGAACATCATGTGCACTAAAATTGATGTAAATCATTACACAAAAGAAGCATAATGAAGATTAAATAAATGAACCATATCCAGACATTGACGAAAATCTTTTCTTTTTTTTTCCTATTATTATTTAAGTGAAATATAACTTTAAAGTGTTTTACTTATCCTATACTTCATTTTTATTTAAAAATTATGACAATCATTATAAACTTGTTTTGTGACTAGAAAACTTATATTTTATTTGATATGTATAATTTCCTAAAAAGTTCTTTTAAATTAAATCTACTAATTGTCCTATTTTTCCCAGACAAATTATAATCTATCCATAATTTGTATTCAGTCTCTATCCTAACATACAAAGAAAGAATTTTTGAATACAATGATTAATTGCAATTCTATTATTTTAAATCTTTTTCCTTTTTTTTTTTTTTTTACAAATAATATTATTTAATTATGATTGACAAAAATCAAAGTTTTCTTTGCTCATTTTAATTTTAAAATTTATGGCATTTTGTTAAACTTAATCAGGACAATTTTCATCATCCACTAGTTTTTATATTTGTTTTTCCAAGATGCCAAAATATTTGAAGTCTCTAAAATCATACATTAAGGGGAAAAAAAAAGAAACAAAGCAAAAGTCCAATTTGTTAAGCTGAAAAGTTTAATAAAATAGGTATTCCAGTTATCTTTGATTTTATATAGTTTCTTTTTTTTTCGCTTCTTAAGATAAGACTGTGTAACAAATTTTGATTTTGAATCTCTTGCAACTTGACATTTATCTTAACAGGTTTCATACTTCAGATTTTTCAGCAATCTCCATAATTTTTCTTTGTATAATTTGGAACTTTTATTGCTATTGATTTGATTAATTTTTCAGTTATTAAGAAGTCTCAGCCATTGAAAAATCATTCGTCCATTATCTATCAAACCATGTTTTCATATTTATTGGAAAAGGAAATGTATAAAACATAAAATATGTTAATTACACAATTAAATGTGTGTGTGTGTGTGTGTGTAGCCATATCTGAACATTTCTACTTAGCTACTTCAAATTTGGTGAAACTTTAAGAGTATTGGAACGACTTTTATTATTTCCAAAAATAAGTTTAGTTTTGACAGTATTTTCTTTGTAGCATAAAATCAAATTACTTCATTATATAATCATTTTTGTATGTTACGTCTATCTTAAGTACAGGTTAAATCCAATGTGAAGAAATCTGTTATTACATTCCAAGGCAGGGATCGTACATCTTGTAAATACCATCTTGATCAAGGTATGTAACCACTCACCTTAAATACAACACATCCATCCTCAAAATGTCAAGAAACCCTGTATTACTTCTGAACAGCACCAATGCTTTCTAAGTGCATTTTAACTGAATATTGCACTTTGTTTCCAATAATCGTCACTCCCAGTTAAACATAATTTACAATTGCTGCCAAAGTCGATACATTCACCCCTGCTTTTGCACCTCACTCTACACATGCTAATATTAATTGTTGTCCTTCATCACTTGTTTCACTAAGAGATCCAAAAGACTGGTTGCACTTGAAACTTTGAACAGGCCAGATAATGTACCCAAAAGAAGTGTACTCATATCTATTGCTGCTCAACTTGCTGCATTATTCACCAAACCATTCCAATTCAGTTGTTATTCAGCCAATTTTCTTCCTTCGTGGATGGATGCCAATACCATCTCTGTATTAATATCTCCAGTGTTATGGGAAAATAACAAATTCCTATCTTGCCTAGGAAGAGACTTGTTTTTTAGTGATAAGGATGGAATTTAATTTAATAAACAAATAAATAAATAAATGGAGATGAAGCCGTAACTCTTTAGTACAAATGGCCTGCATTCTTAAAGCACCATTCTAAAAATAGCATGCTTTCTCTTTACAGGGACTTAGAATTTTGATAAAGTATATTATTCAACTCTTATAAAACCTACTTTTGTTGGATATCTAAACAAACATCTTACGTGAAGATTTTTAAAATAATCTCAAAAATATTCCAGAAATTTTGTTGTATTCATTGAAGCCATTTCCAAGATTTTCTCTCCGTCTTTCAACAATGAACTTTATCCTGTGAAAGTGCCCTCTAGATCTACACCTCCATAGAACCACACTGTCAGATGTAGCTGGTGGTTATGAAATAGTGATATAACACCTGGCTAGGGAATGTTTTAACCTCACAGACAGAATTATATCAATCCCTTTAATACAGAACTGCCTGAGACTGTCTCTGGGTTCTAGGATACAAACAATACTGATTTAAAGTGATCTAAATGAGAATTCTTTCACCAAAATTTCATGTTAATTTGTTCCAGACACCAGCTTAATTATCAGAAAGTTATTTTACTAAATACTTGATAATTTAAAAAATTAATTGAAACAAAAGCAATATATTTCAGCACAAATGTGGTAACAAAAGGGTTAAATTGAAGCAGTCTGCAATATAGTCTATGGCAACACTATTGTTATGTTTTCATTATTCTGTGTAATGTTCCTTTTTTATATTATTTCAAATTCTTCAGTTTTTGGGTGAACCACACTAATAACTTTTGAATGAAAATTGTCTGTCTAGACATTTTTTTCCAGAAAATGAAGGGTAATGATACATATTAAGCATATATTGAGTATATATTTAACAGAAAACCATAATAATATTATAACATTTTTTATTGACATAATGAATTATGTAGACATATGAGCACCATTTCGACGGATAACTTCAAATCCTTATTAGTCATGGAATCTGCCAGTTGCCTAATAGAAGCAGGTTGGATTGCCTCTGCTGCAGCTTTCATGGTTGCCGATAAGACATCTCATCATCATCATCATCATCATTGTCATTTACCGTCCAGTTTCCATGCTAGCATTGGTTAGACGGTTTGACTGAGGGCTGACGAGGAAGAAGGCTGCACCAGGCTCCAATCTGATCTGGCAAAGTTTCTACAGCTGGATGCCCTTCCTAACGCCAACCACTCCGAGAGTCTAGTGGGTGCTTTTTACATGCCACTGGTATGAGGGCCAGTCAGGTGGTACTGGCATCAACCATACTGAAATGGTGCTTTTTACATGCCTCCAGCATGGGAGCCAGTCAGGCAGCACTGGCAACAGCCACACTGGAATGGTGTTATTTACGTGCTACCGGCACAGGGGCTAGTCAGGCGGCACTGGCAATGATTACACTCAAATGGTGCCTTTTACATGCCACCAGCATTATCCTTCATTTTATGAAAAAAAAAAAACATGTCTAGATGGGCTATTTTCATTCAAAAGCTGTTAGCATGATACACCCAAAAACTGAAGAATCTGAAATAAAAAAGAAAGGACATTACACAGAATAATAAAAACATGACAATGATGTTGCCATAACGAGCAAACCAGCTGGGAAATGTTTTATCAAAATTGATTCACAGAAAACTGAGAAATCCTAAATTTCACTCCTAAGCTATTAGCTTGGTTCTAGGTGTGTGTATATATGTGTGTGTGTGTGTGTATTTATGTGTGCGTCTCTTTGTGTGTGTGTTTATTCCCCTCCATCCTTGCTTGACAACTGATGTTGATGTGTGTACGTCCTGTAACCTAGCAGTTCAGCAAAAGAAACCAATAGAATAAATACTAGGCTTACAAAGAATAAGTCCTGGGGTAAATTGCTTCAACTAAAACTCCTTTAAGGCAGTGCTCCAGCATGACCACAGTCAAAATGACTAAAACAAGTAAAAGAATAAAAGAATTTCTGTAATGATGCTAATTATCTGTACAAAAATATATTTGATATTTTCTGCTTCTGTGATACTTTTCCAGTGTCTTCTATTGCTCTGGTTTTCACCACTAAAAGTATTTGATTCTTGCTCTGTAAAGTGTTATGTGATGAAATATGTAAAAAAAAATTATAGAAAATTTGAAAGATTGTCTCTTGTAAAGAGTATCCCTGGGGATATCTCTCCTTCTCACTGCCTAAGGAGAAGCTTGTTTCAAAGCCATTGGGTAAAACCACTTTCCACAGTCAAAGATACTTAAATTTTGGGCAGATATATCTGCTTTCCGCATTTAAAGGGTTAATATAAGCAAGCTTGTGACCACCGTGCAAATCAGAACTCTTTGTGAACGATATTTTGGATTGGGTTTCTCTTTTGCCTTCTTGTAAATATGAATCCACAGAATGTTACCATAAGGTCTGGCACCTATAGTCAACTGCCAGATGAAGTGAAGCATGTAAAAGAAGAGTATTCTTCTTAGAAACAGCAAAACACCTGCATCAGGCTTGAACTCACAATGCTTGAGCAGGTGGGTGGTTATCCAATATCATATTCACTCAGCAGTTTTGCTTGTGTATTCAACCCACAATAGCATGGAAAGGTAGTCATGAAAAGGTTTATGATAATCTGTATTGTAAATGAAATTGATATATCTTTTATTCTTTATCTTATAGCGGTGGGGGCAGTTATGGACACATCCCTTCCCTCGAAATATAACTTTAAAAAAATATTTCCATTATTATTCATACATTTTATAATAGAGCTAAAGGTTATCATCTACCAATGCTATCATAGCAAAGAAAGTGACAAAAGCCTTTGACTTTTGATGTTTTCATATCTGAAAGTTGTCAGTATTAATATTACTTTGCTATTGTTAAAGCGAGGTCAACTAAAAGTTGTTCCTTCTAACTATGTCAAAATCATTTCAAATAAAACACTTTTGCAAACAGAGCAAAATACTGCTGTTTTATTTAAGAGGCTGGAAGGTGGTGGAGGGATATATATATATATATATATATATATATATATATATATATATATATATATATATATATATATACATACTCATATATGTGTTGTATATCTGTATGTATATGTGCTCACATACACACACAAACATGCACACAAACACACACACACAAACACGCACGCACACACAAACACACACACAAGCACACCCACAAAAACACGCACACATACACATATACATGTGTGTCAAATGTTTAGCAGATTAGAAGGTCTCTGCTAAAATATAAATATATTATAAAGTTATATATGTAGGCACATACATACATACAAATATATATATATATATATATATATATATATATATATATATATATATATATATGCACACACACACACACACACACATGTAAGTATGTGTCTCTATGTATATATCTATGGTATATTTATATTTTAGCAGAGACTAATATGCTCAATATTTGGCATCGATAAGTTTCTTTTCAAATTTAAGTCTGAAGTAAAATTATGGTCGATATGTGATTAAGTTTCAGGCTTCTTTGATTGTATCTCATAGATTAACGTGTTTTGTTATGTGACACTATGTAAGCCATTTGATTCAGTTTAATTAGCTAAATAGTTAGTGAGAAATATATGAGCATTTTCTGGTGTGGTTCTTTTACTCTTTTTTGTAGGGAAAAAGCAAATGGAAAAGATGGAAAATATTTTGTTTCCCCAGATTTCTACGGTCAAATAAATACTGTATTTTCCTGCATACAATTTGACATTGTGTATACTGTTAACTTGTAGTGTAAACATTTGAATGTTGTCTTTCCAAATCCTGTTGCATTTTACATGGAGTTTTCAGTTTGCAAATGCCATCTTTGTGTATAAGTTAACCTACATTTTTGACTGTAAGTTTTGGTGTGAAAAATTCAACTTGTATGCAGCAAGTCAAAGCAATATTTTTGTGTGTATATTGATTTCAAATTTTGGCACAAGGCCAGCCATTTTGATTGAGTGGGTGAGTCAATTACATTGACCCCCAGCATTCAACTGGTACTTTTTTTTTATGAACTTCAAAAGGATGAAAGCAAAGTCGACTATGGTAGAATTTACACTTACAACGGAAAGATGGACAAAATGCAGTATTTTGTCTGACATGCTAATGATTCTGTCAGTTTGCCATCTTTTTCTTTTTTTTTGTGTGTATATTAAATTATAACATTTTATATATGTAGGTGAGCAGTTTCAGAAATACAAAAAAGGGTGTCTCTCTTCGGTGTAGAAGGTTAATGGATTTATATTTGCACAGTTCAAGAAAAGAGCTGGGTTAGAATAAAGGGTAAAGGGTGAAGACCCCTTTTGGTCATGAATGACCATGGGATTCCACCTAGAAAATTCTCCGCTGAGGCACAAGCCCTGGCAAGGTTGTTTATGGAAGAACAGCCCCCCCCTCTCCATGTCACCAATGTTATCTAAGGAAAAGGCAATGGCCAATACAGCTTGGCACCAGTGATGCTGCAACTCATTTCTACAACAGTGTGAACTGGAGCAACATGAAATAAAGTGTCTTGCTCAAGAACACAACACACAGCTTGGTCTGGGATTTGAACATACTACCTCTTGATTGTGACCTCTAACTACTGAGCCATGTGTTAGAGTAATACAACCAAAATATAACTGTTGCTTTGTTTTCAGATCAGAAAAGTTAGAAAGCAAGGTATCATTTGAGAATACATGTGAAAGGTATTTCTTTCTTTTTCTTTCTTTTTCTTTTTGTTAGTCTGCTCATGCCATTGGAACAGTTAGGTAAATATATACAACTAACAGATAGAGACTTTGACACATGTAATGAGTCACTTGGTGCTTTTAAAATGACTGAAAATTATTTTTCATTGTAGTTTAGAAACCAAATTAGATAAGATGTTTCCAAGAACATTTTAATTGTTTTTTTTTTTAATTACTTTTTTCAGTAATCAGACAAATTCATTTACTTTGCTCCTGTTATGGTTAATCTTTTTTCATTTCTTCTACTTGTTTCAGTTATTTGACTGTGGCCATGCTGGGGCACCACATTTGAAGGGTTTAGTTGAACAAATTGAACAAATCCAGTGCTTATATTTTTAAGCCTGGTACTTATTCCCTCGGCCTCTTGCTGAACCACTAATATATATATATATATATATCATCATCATCATCATTATTTAACATCTGCTTTTCATGCTGGCATGGGTTGGACAGTTTGACAGGAGCTGGCTGGGCAGGAGCCTGCACTGAGTTTCAGTGTTTGCTTTGGCATAGTTTTTATATCTGATACAGACACTGACGCTTGGTGCATCCTTCTGCCCAGCCAGCTCCTGTCGAACCGTCTAACCCATGCCAGCATGGAAAGCAGACAGGAGGAGCATTGATATATATGACAAGTTTCTTTGAGTTTCTGTCCACAAAATCTAGTGACGAGGCTTTGGTCAGGTTGGAGGCTCTACCAGAAGATACTTGCCCAAGGTTTCTTGCAGTGCCACTGAACCCAAGGCCACAATGTCAGGAAGCAAGCTTCTCAACCACATAGCCATGCCTGCACCTATGCTTCACGTTATAGAAAATTTTTTAAATCAAATGCTTTAAGAATATCTCTGATTTAACATCAAACTTTAACCAGTTAGATAAAACAAACCCATTACTGGTGAGAAATCTAAGTAATATTTAAACTATGTGATTGTTTTGATATATATATATATATATATATATATATGATGTGCGGATCCTCAGTTTAGTCTAACTCAGCCATTCCCAACATTTCTTTGCAGCATGGACTGCTCTCATGCAAAACAATTTCTCCAAAGACCGGGATCACTCACATAACAAAACACAATAAAGTGCATAATATATAATTTCATTATTACATATATAATTGTACATATATATTACATATATAATGCATATATAATGCAAAAATTCTTTGCAGACTGCAAAAGTCAATAAAATAGGAATAGAATTTTAAAATTTATTTTTTCTGTGTGATCTGGTACCAAATGGTCCTCAGCCTGGTACTGGTCCATAGCCTGGTGTTTATAGACTCTTGGTCTAAATGGCAAAGACACAGTCCTTCTTAATTTAATAAGCAAATTAATCATAAAATTAAAATAATCTGCGAATATAAAAATTATTATAACCGTTTCCATGAACCATAAGGGCTCAACATTCTTGTTTCTGGATTCTGTAGCTTACTGCACTCGAGAGATGAATTTAATCCCAGTTAGCATACCAGGTAACATTCTCAGAAGGTCACATGCCTATCCTCTATAGCTTAGGGAACTATGACATGTAGATTTATGTATTCTGCTGAGAGGCATAGCGAAATGCAAACAGTGACCAGAAGCTGGTAGTTTAATACATTATCCACTGAACCATTTCAAAATGATGCAAAACTTATCAATTATTTAATTATACTATTATCAATTTCTTCAAAACAGAAATTGGATCATCGGTAAACTATCTCCATATACATTGACGAGTCAATCAGGGACCTTCTATGTGGTTATTCGATCTGCTAGAAGTAGCACAGTGGGACTTCCCTCAAATTGCATTATCTTTTAAAAAGGACATATTAGATAAATGTGTGGTCCTAGATACATAATCTGGCTGGCGGGGATGGGGTGGGAGTATGGGAGTACCTAAATCAGCTTTGACCGTAGGTCTGCTCAGCCTGAGTTAATGTGGAGCTAAACAACAAAAACAACAACATTTTTAATCCAAACACCAACACATATTTTTGTATTAAATATGGTATGCTAAGTGGATCCCTAACATTATTGTTATATGAGGAGGTTTCTGAAGTCTCACCTGGCAATTGGAGTGCAAACATCATTATAGTACATAACTGATAAGTTCACAATCATCAATTCACTGCCAAGAAAGTTAACAGTAAAACTCTTGGTTGCATGTTTTGATCTCCATTAATTTCGTTTTTTTTTGTTTTTTTTCAACAAAATAGTTTTTAACTATTAATGGTGAGATACAATGGATATATTTTCTTGGTAAAACTTTCCTTGCAGTGAACTTTCTTCCTGATGAATTCATAGGGGTGAACTGTCCTGCATTGCATTGATTATGACAAACTTACCTGTGATCATTATAGAATGTGTCTAGTGCAAAAAATCCAATGAGAGTACAATTCTCATCAAGGTATATACTGAGCAGAACATTTGAACTTAGTACTAGAAGACAACAAAACACTCAACAGTTATGCAGTGCTACTGCTGTTGGCAACAATGATTTATATGTGCTTCACTTTGAGCATAAACCAAATTGCGCAGCTAAATCCAACTTCTACAGTGCACCATTCCTGTTCATATTGATATACACATCTGATGAATATTTTTTCTTTGTTTTTGAAAACTTTGGTTACGTTTATATTTGATTTTTCTTCTCCATATAAAGTTGCTTTCTGTTAAAATGAAATTGATTAAAACGAATCCATTATAGGAGTTACAGAAGAAAAAAAATATAAAGTTTCTTTTAATGGGGATTGATTGTCTCCCAGGATGTAAAAGGCTTTTATTTGTAAAGATTTATCGCAAAAGATGCAAACTTCTCTTTACCAATGTTTACAAGAAACTTTCATTTGATTTTTTGTTTTTTCTCACCAACTTCTGCCGTGTTGTACTACTAATGACCAAGTGTTAAATCATCTTGCTTTCATTGGCTTATTGTCAAATTTGACTTATATATGTGTGTATATTTTCAGTGTATGAATGAATACACACACATACACACATGACGTATGCATGCTCACACATGCGCATGCATGCACATACACATACAAACACACACACACACACACACACACACACACACACACACACACACACACACACACACACAATGTATATAGAGATATATGTCAGCCATTAGACTGCAGCCATGCTGGGGCAACGCTTTGAAGAACTTTTAGTCTAATGTATCAACCCTAGTACTTTTTATAAGCCTGCTATTTATTCTATTTGTTTCTTTTGCTGAACTGCTTAGTTACAGGGATGGTTATCAAACAATGGTGGGGGAGACGAACACAGACACAAAGACACATACACACATATACATACATACATACATACATACACACACACATACACACACACACACACATATACGATGGGCTTCTTTCAGTTTCCATTTACCAAATTCACTCACAAGGCTTTGGTCAGCCTGAGGCTATGGTAGAAGACACTTACCCAAGATACCATGCAGTGGGACTGAACCCAGAACTATGTCGTTTGAAGCAAGCTTTTTACCACACAACCATACCTGTCCCTATGTATATGAACAAGACTGAACACACGAACGCACATACACAAGGTATGTGTGTTGTTAGTTTGTGGGTTGGCTGCAATTTTTAGACATATGGGAATATATTCTTTATGCACCATGTGTAAAATACACATGAAAATATATGAAAACATATTTGTATGTATGTGTGTGCCTGTATATATATATATATATATATATATATATATATATATATATATATATATATATGCACACACACACAATTGCTATTTACATTTGTTTAATGTCTATTGGTCCATGCTAGGGATGGGTTTGGATGGAGAGTCATTTGACACAGCACCTTATGGCTAGATGCCCTTCATATCACTAACCCTTGCCTGTTTCTCAAGTAAGGGATATTTTTTATATTCCATTAGTCTTCAAAATCAAAGCAGCTTCATGTAATTGTTGTATTCAGATAGTGATATTTGTGTGTGTGTGTGTGTGTGTGTGGATATACATGATTGTTGTCGTTATTGCTTAACTCCTGACGAACCCTGATCAAACAAATATTTGACGAAAACCCTTCAAACCATTTTGTCCTGATTGGTAGACATGTTTAAATCAATGTTTGTGAGTGTCTTTGTATATGGCACTCACTGTTTTGATGTGAACGCGTGGCCCTGTTTAACAGAAATATGATGACGATAGGTATTCGACTTATGATCATCTTGTTGAGAGTTATCCCAGAGGTTGATAGTGAGGTAGCGATATATAGATAGGTAAATTGATACATAGTTAGATGAATAGGCAGGTTGGTATGAAGATAAATATATAAACGGATTGATAAATAGACAGATAGCTGGATAGAATTGCACAAATTGAAACATGTTTTGAATGACATGTGCTTAATTCAATGTTTAAAAGTTTGAATTTCACATTCAGTGTTTTGATGATAACATATATTCTGTTGAACCTGATTGATATTTGGTTGCTATTGCTAGCAGCTTGATTTTTGAAATATTTTGAGATTACAATTACACCAGTAACCTATACCAGAATAATGCAACTGAAAAATATCATTGAAATATATAACGTTGTAACATGAAATGTATGTACTTGTCTGACTATATATGTATATATATATATAACGTGAGAGAGTTAGGGGTTGGGGGTACAACCCACTAAGGGATAGTATCTATCCAGTATACTGCTGGGAGGGTACCCAATTATTGCTACGCTAGTGCTATACTAGGTGCAATCAATGGGAGCGGGTAAAAGTGGAGGTTTTACCCAAAATTTGTGTAACAATTAGAAAATGGAGGATAATATATATATATATTGTCCTCATCATCAAGATCCCTTAACTGATGCAGCCAGTCGTTAAGGTGCCACTCTAGACACTCTCATAGTCAGCCATCACCACTGGACCCTGTACTGTGTTATACATAGCAGACTTGCTGTCTTGTGACCTGTCCAGTCCTTGATGTTGTGAAACTAGGATTTTCTTTGTCTGCCTCTCTTTCGTCCTCCTTCAACTATGCCCTGAAGGATGGTTTTGGAAAGGGAGTTGCTTTCATCTCTCTCTCTCTCTCTCTCTCTCTCTCTCTCTCTCTCTCTCACATCATGTGATCTTTTGTTTCCTTTATTTTTTCCTCAAATCTTTCCATTTGTGTGATTTATTTTAGCTCCATTTGTTGATGACTAAAACCACAATAACACATTCAAAATAGTGATGGAATGAAAAGAAATGGTCGAATGCTGGAGATAAATGTTAACTTTTGTCCATGCACTACTAGGAAAAATGATAGACTTATTTTCCCAGTATACAATAACAGTTCGGTTAGAAATAGCTAGGCTGAAAACTCACAGACCATGTATTTTAGAGAAAAAAAAACGCAGCAGAGATATTTTTGAAAACCTTATAAAAGACATTGCCTACTAGCCAAGATTTTTGCTTTCAACAAACAAAGAAATTTTGAAGAACTCCCTCTTTGAATAAATATTAGCTTCAGCAAGAAAATCAAAACTTTAATGAGAATTGCATTTTAAAGTCAAGGGATATTAGGTTATAGCAAGCATCTCATCCCAAGATATAAGTTGATTTCAGAAGACAATTAAATGCCCTATATGATCTATGAGTCACACTAATTTGTTGCTGGAAAAGGCTAATTTTTTATAAGCAAGTAATAAATTTTAAAGAAATTCATTGTAACTTATCTGATATGATTACATGCAGTTGAACGAATGAGAAAGGACATAACTAAAATGATTTGCCAAAATTTTGTGATCTGGAAATATTTTGTTAGACAAGAGGTTCAAGGAGAATATATTTAGGCAGATTAGATAAGAATTGCAGTCATAAAGTTCTGAAACTACAAGAAAGAAAGTTGTTGGAGAAATAAGGCTGTTGGATAAATAAATGAAAATAAGATGAAACATTGTGATTATGCAACTTTAACAAGAATTTTTTAGTTATTTTTGTTCACCACAAGTGGCTGTGATCATGTCAGTTCCTTACAAGGAATCTAAAAAAAACAAGTGAAAAAAGAGAAAACTAAAGTTAATGCAATCATGTCATGTTTCTTTGATGTGTGACACTTAAATATTCCATTGCAAGAGGGATCAGATTTTCCTCCTTTTTACACAATAGCTTTGGTGGAAAATTTTGAAAATTTGAGTCTTTAAAAAAGTACTAAGAAAATAAAAGCTAAAGATATTAAGGATTATCGTGATATTTTACCCTTCATGGTTATACATTGGATTCAAATCTCATAAAGGATTCATGTAAGAAAGTTAAGTACAAGACTAAGTGTGATAAACTCAGGTTTGCTCACTGTAAATTACACGACATTTTTGGTGGTGTCTGTGGTTGAAGAGGCAACTGGTACAACACTGGCAAAGGCAGCTCCTGAAATAATTTAAGAATGCCACATTGAAAAAAATATTATGAGCTTAAGTTATAACATCACAAGTTCAAATTCTGGTAAACATTAGTGCTCATTAGCTTTTTAAGGAAGGAATTAAAAAGAAAGTATTTTGGGCTTTCCTGAAGGCATCACCTTTATGAGAGGATTTTGAACAGTGTGAATGTTGAAAGTTGGTCATTTAAAATTCTTCAGAGCCTTAAAAATTAGTCATTTAAAATTTTTCAATGAAAGCAAACAAAACCACACTAATTGCTGCCTATCAAGAATAGTGTATGTTACAGTGGTAATTAGATAGTTAGTAGTCTGAAGATTATTTCCACCTATTTATTATTCTATTCTTAAAGACCCTTATCCACTATACCAATTCAGGATAATGCTTCTTGGTTACAGTTGCATGAAGTTCATATTCGTGAAAAATCATTTTCTACAATTAAACTTTATGACAAATATATATATATATATATATATATATATATATATATATATATATATATATACACACATACATACATACATACAAACAAAGTATGGAGGTTTAGTTCACAGATGATCTAAACAATTAGGTATACTAGGTAAGTGCTGTAATGGATTACTGGGGCTCCAAGATTATAGCTGAGACAGTAGTTATGGAGCCATTGCAAATTTCTGATGCAGCAGATATATAATAGGTTAAAAAGGACATCAAACATTAAGGCAAGGCAAATATCTCAAGTCATGTACAATATTATTGGAACAAATTCAAAATCTTACAGCTGTTTCTGGGATATCCACAAGTATGGGATATTCCGTCATCAGAGACAAATAGGTGGGAGAAAAATATGGAAAATGAGAATGGTATATATCAATAAGATGTTGTCATCTTATCGATATATATATTTGTTTAACCTGACATGGAAAAATAGACGTATACATGAACGAATACGCAGACATACACACTAACAACTAATAGTTATCCTCATGACATAGTACTGATACCCCTTTACTGAACCCACTCCATCCTCTTTCTCTGTCTCTTTCTTACTAACCCCTGACACACATGTTACCCTTTCTCTTGTGTTTTCCTCTAACACGTCTCTGTTATTCTCTCCCACTCACATCAATAAGCCTATCCCTTCAATCATATTTGATCTGTCTCTCAGCACCTCAAGTGTGAGTTACAAGTGGGCATAACTTTTATTAACTGACAGGTTCCGCTAAACAAAGGTAATACTCAACATGGTCACCATCATCAGCAATGCACTTGCACCATCGTTAAGCTCAACTTAGGAGTCATCTTTGAAAAAATTCAGGTGTGTACTGTTGTACCCACTTCTTCAAAGCCACTTTTAGCTGTCTGTGTTGTTGAATCGTTGTCCCTAAAGGCAGTCCTTCATTGGACTGAACAGGTGGAAGTTAGAAGGCAACAGATCCAGGTTGTATGGTAAATAGGGAGTCATTGACTGACTCAATTTGCTGATTGCTGATTTGTTACCAAAAATGTGTGGTTGCACATTGTTATGGTCAATGTGGATTGTTTTCAGATTTGTGTTCGATCTTTTCATTCAAATCACTTCTTTTGAGTATCTCAATTTACTGCTAAATGTAGAAGGTGGCAAGCTGTCAGAATCATTAGCACGCTGGGTAAAAATGCTTAATAGCACTTTGCCCATCTTTACATTCTGAGTTCAAATTGCTTTGCATCTTTTAGGGTTGATAAAATAAGTACCAATTAAGCACTGGGATTGATTGATATAATTGACTTCTTCCCTCTCTTGAAGTTGCTGCCATTGTGCCAAAGTTTGAAATTAATTTACAGTTAAATGTTCTTGGTATAACTACTTTCCAGAAAATCAAGGAGTATGATGCTCTTGTCATCCCCCAAAACAGTCACCATGATTTTCTGTGCCAATTACTGGCTATTGAACTTTACATTTTAGAGAAAAAACCTGATGCCATTATATGGACTGAGTCTTTGTCTTAGGATCTTAAAGACACATCTACATTTCTTCCTTTAGTGTTGGTGTCACAATAAGATGCACCGAGTATACTCAGTAAAGTGGTTGACATTAGGAAGGGCATCTAGTCATAGAAATTAAGCTAAAATGAAATTTGTGAGTGAGATGTAGCTTTCACCTCACTTAAGAAAGCAACAAGGACCCTTCTAACCCATGCCAGCATGGAAAGCAGATGCAAAATAATGTTGATTTGTATATACACATGTGTGTGATGAATAATATATATATAGTGTTAGTATATGTAATTATGTGTAGTTGTGTAGTAAGGATATTATTTCCCAACCTCATAGTTCCAGGTTCATTCCCACTCCCAACCACATAGTTCCAGGTTCATTCCCACCATGTGTCATCTTTGACAAGTATCTTCTACTATAGCTTTGGTCAACCAAAGCCTTGCGAGTGGATTTGGTTGACGGAAACTGAAGGAAGCCTCATGACTGCAGCTCCATGGCTGAAATGAGTAAAAGACTATATCTATGTGTGTGTGTGTGTCTTTGTGTCTGTCTCTGTCCACTATCAATGCTTTCACTGTGCGAGATAGAAGTCAGCAGAACAGTGGGGTAGAGAGAGATGCTAGGGTGAGAAAATAAAAAAGAAATGAGGTGGAATCACCAAAATTTGAACATATGTACAATAATTAAGAAGATAGGGTTGTGTGTGTTAGTATTATAAATGGAAGCAATAAAGTACATGAGATGTAAACATGTCTAACAGACAAAACGAACAAAAGCATACTCCGCATCCACTGTTTGTCTTGGGATCATTGTGGTTTGAACACCTTGAACAGGACTGTTGATGCAGTGGCATCAAAATCATCAGATATAGTTGATAGGGTTTTGATAGTGTGGTGATAAGATGTAAGGAGCACAGAAGAATATATAGTTCAGTCTTTGCTACTGGGACAGTCTCTTATAATAGAAAAACACAGCGAAACAAGACAGTAATGTATATGAGGTAATAATTGGGAAAAATGTTTGAACAGTGTTGCTTGAAGAAATGAGAGGAATAGCTGAGAGATGCAGAAATTGGTGTTCCCATAGAGATGTGAAGTCACAATGAAAGCTTGATAGACCACAGTAGAAGTAGGAAGCGAAGTGGTTCGAGTTGTATGCTAGGAAATGGAAGGATTCATAGAGGGGAGAGAGAGAGAGAGAGAGAGCATAGAACATTAAGATCATCAAGCTCACTGAACTCAGAGGTGTCTGAAAAGATCATGGACTCTTCCCCTTTCTCCAGACACACCAAATAAATAAAACATCCCCCACACATACCTATATACATACATACATACATACATACATACATATGTATGCGTATGTGTGTATCATTATCATCATCATCATCATTATATAATGTCTGTCTTCATGCTGGCATGGGTTGGACGGTTTGACAGGAGCTGGTAGAAGACTATACCACACACACACACACACACACACATATATAATATGTATATATAAACATGGGTATACTTAATATACATAACGTACATACATATACATGTATGTATGCACTCAAATAAACTCATATCAGTATACATGCTTATGTACAGGTACACTCAGCCACACACACTCCCATGTTTCTGGATAATAAACTTAACATAAACCTTTATTTACATTAATTCAAATATTTGTTGATTTGGTTCATTAAGATAGTGGTGCAAAGCCAATATTAAATCTCCTAAAACAGTAATTGTTTCAAAAGTTTATAAAACAGAAGAACTTAAGGCTATCATAATCAATCTAACTCTTTTTTTTTTTCTGTTTCTGACACATGATGTAAACTTATTTACGTACATAATTCAAGCTGATAGTTAATTGAAACGAGGAGGTTTATATTATTTTCTAAAATTTTATTGACATGTAAATAGGTTCTTGTTTACATGAAACAAGCGTATTGGCTGTGATAAATTAAATTTCATAATGAAATATAAATGTGAAATTAGGAGTAGAATTTTTTAATGTGTTAAATATGTGGGAATTATCTTTCTAATGAAGATGTTAGTTGTATTAGTTA
>NC_142937.1:73936625-73939125 GCF_046866305.1 Octopus bimaculoides | reverse complement strand
TATATATGTGTATATATATATATAATATATGTACATGTATGTATGTATATGTATATATGTGTATGTGTATGTATATATATGTGTATATATATATATAATATATGTACATGTATGTATGTATATGTATATATGTGTATGTATATGTATATATATATATAATATATGTACATGTATGTATGTATATGTATATATGTGTATGTATATGTATATATATGTATGTATGTATATGCACATATATGTATGTACAAATATCTACATATGTATATATATATGTGTGTGTATATAAGCATGTATATATTCAAATGTGTATAAAGTAAGGCATATATATATATATATAGAATATAGTATATATTTATATATAATATACACTATATATATGCATTTAAAATACAGTACATAGATATTTATATATGCATAAAATACAGTGTATATATACACATATACATATATATATATATATATATATACATATATGCATATATAAATATAAATATATATATATATATATATATATATATATATATATATATAGTGCAAATATGTGTGTATATATGTATACATATGTGTATACATATATACATGTATCTACATATACATACATATTTATATATACATGTATATATATATATATATACCTACATATACATATATTTTCAAGAGTTACCTCTAAAAAGTATTTTGCATTTTCCTGACTCTTGTACAATTTTCTAATAAAATATTTTCTAAAATCTTTTTTTTGTTGTTTGCTTTTGAAATTGAAGATAGAAATAATGCAACAGGTATCTCAGTTTCAATATGAGTTAACTACTGACTGTCACGCATATGTATTTAAAAGTCATCTCTTTACTGTTTGTACCTACTCACATTAATACTAAAATTCTTTTATTTGCCCCCACCCCCATCTCCCCGAAAGTATTAATCATTGTTTCATTAGGTATAATTAAACATAAGATATATGAAGTTTATACATGTGTCTGTGAAAAGGAGTTGTATCTAATGTGCATATTCATACATGGACATTCATTCAAATTCTTACGTGCACATGTTTGCACGTTCTCTCTCTCTCTGTCTGTCTGTCTCTCTCTCTCTTTCACACACACACACACACATGTGGAGGCACACATATTTTCTGTATTTAAGAAAGTTTAAAAGAAAAAGTTAAGCTGTTTTGTTCTTGTTTGGAAAAAAATCATTTTTAACATATGAATTTCAGTAATGAGTTCATCTTAATTACATAGATTCCTTAGATGCTTTGTTACATTTTAAGAAAAATGATATTTTTTTACTCATATTAAAGTGAAAAACTTTTGGAAAGTTCTTTTCTCTCTTATATTCAAGAAAAAAAAATTTCTTTTCTATTTGTATCTTTTAGGATCGATTGTGGAACTTTGTTGAAATGTAATAGGGTTGTGTGTGAGGTGATGCATGTGTGTGTACATATATTATTCATTTACAATTAAGCCACCATCACAGTGTTGTTCTGATGATGGCCTAGTTGACAAAAACTTCAAAGTCACTGTCAGTATTATTTTTGTTAAAGCATAATAAATTTGTACTCTACAAAAGTATCAAATTATCCTTCATTTCAATATAAATTATTTTTATTGTAACTTAATATAAAAAAAACAATGATAAAATAAGTGTATATATATATATATATATATATATATATATATATATATATATATATATATATATATACACATACATATATATAAACATATATATGTATATGTATATATATATATATATATATATATATATATATATATATATATATATACATATATACATCCACACATACATATATAGTTAACAGGATAAAGTTGCTATATATGCTTTATAGTATAGAGCACTGTATACACTTATAAACGCATACCGTTGTGTCTGATTTTATCAAGGTATGTAAATGTGATGCTTCTTAAAAAGTTACATAGTGAGAGCTACCGTATTCTTTCCTCATAGGAAAATTATTTTGTACTTAATGAAATGAAGATAATTCCTGTTAGTTCCATGTTAACGTACTGTGTGCTGTTTCAATTAATTTTGAGAAGATCTTTATCATTATATTTTGTAAAAAAAAAAGTGCCACTCCAGTTTTGGGCACCATGTAATCAATTACATTCTTCTCTCAAATCTTAGGCGTTGTGCCTATGTTAGAAATGTGATTATTAGTGGTTGTATTCAGGGTGGCGCTTTGGCAGAATCAGTAAAGTGTCAGACTGGGTACCTTCTGGTGTTCCTTGTATCTCTCTACTTTCTGAATCCAGATCCCACTAAGGTCAACCTTGTCTTTCATCCACCCTCTTCCTTACCCATAAAATAAATACTTGCACTGTACTGGGGGTCAATTTAATTGACTAATCCCTACCCCAAATTTCAGGCCTATGTGCTTAGGCAGTTTGCTTCACAACCACATGATTTGGAGTTCATTGCCACTGTATGGCACTTTAAGCTTGTATTTTCTACAATAACTCCAGGCTGACGAAAGGAACTAAAA
>NC_142937.1:73929125-73931625 GCF_046866305.1 Octopus bimaculoides | reverse complement strand
AGATAACAGTTTAATTTAAATGACAATACTAAATAATGGGAGGAATGAAAAAAAAAAATTGATGAAGAAAATTCAATTCTTTTGTAGTAAAGTTATCAGATATTTTCTTTCTTTGTTTCTTTCACTACTATTTCTTAAGTTAGTAAAGTTATGAATATGTATTTTCACTTAGCTCAGGTTTGTTTCTATTAGTTAAAATATTTTCGAATAAAAATGTATTTCACTTAGCTTTTAGTGGTGACTTATAATTAAGATATTCATATAAGCTTGATGCATTATCCTGTGAGCTGTCATAGGTTGCTTATAGTTTCAGAACTGCTATGCAGTCCTACTAATGTCAAGCACAGGGAGTGCATTCATTTCTATGTCTTAGCTTCCTCCTCCTCATTCACACTGTCCTCCTCTTCTCCGTCGTAGCCAACTACCAGCATCTTCATCACCACCGCTACTACCGGCTTTAGCATACAAGTTGTCCATAAACGGTGGACTACCTATATATCCCACTTGCACACACAACTACTAGTACCATAGTGGAGACAACAACTGTCTTATCTCTGCCTTGGTTATTGGTATCTGTGGATTTGCATAGATTCCACCTCCGCAGCCTGCTTGGTATCTATTGATTGCAGATTGTTGACATGCTCAGACTGGTAGAACTGGCGATGGATGGCTACTGTAGTTAATTCTGTTCTTCACCTTCATGTAAGTAATACAAAGGTTTAGCTGAATGTTATCACTTTACACTTGCAAACAAATTTAATGAAATTTCTAAAATATATGTTCTCTCTTCACTTCTGCTCTATTTTACTTACGTTGTCACGTTAGATACTACGACCACTAAGTTTGTTTCATTTTTAGATAACTTGTAAACTTTTAACATAAACTTGTTTCGTTTTATATTCTCTTTTGTTATTATTATAAATAATATATATATACATATATATAAATACATGAAGATATGTTTTCTATAACGAAGCTAATTTTAGTTTTTGATTTAATCGACAAGAACCGAATCATTATAAACAAACATTTACACTCTTTTATTTTCATTGTGGAACTTTCTCTTTTATTTATTTTTTTATTTATCTACTTATTCATTCTTTTATTCACTGTTTCTTTTTAAAGTGACAATGAAACAATTTGGGAAGTTTCATAGAATATCATTTGTAAATTTTGATATTACTCTAGTCCAGCAATAACTTGTCCGTGAAATTCTTGTAATTTCTATAAACTTTTTAATGATGAAATTAACCCGTATTTTTAGTGTCAGTAACTCTGAGTATATATCACCATCATATGGTCATAACTAATTTAATGTAAAGTAATTCTAGATAAAATAGCATTAGTTGATTGACTAAATGGGATAAGTCGAAAATGTAAAAAACAAAGAAAAATGCTGTCATGATGTAAATTTTTCATTTTCTGTTTCACTTATTTTTAATAACTTCAAATATTATTGTAGTTTTTTTTCTCTCTGGCAGTATTTTCATATACATATATATATAGAATATTTGTTCAATGAATGCTTTCTATCTCATAGTTTTTGATAATTTTTACTTTCAAAACTTAACTTCTGAGAACAAATAGTGCTATAATAGTTAGCTGACACTCTCTTCTGTCAAAATTTATTTATTTATTTATCATGTTATGGCATGTGTTGAATCCACATGCCGTTAGTGCATGCGTATTGAGTGACTGTGCATACATGCTTATCTAATTGTTTACAAATAAAAGTATATGTGTGTGTATATATATGCATATATATATATCAGAATAGAGGTATGTTTTAAAAAAATTGAATAAGGCTGTGTTTTTTTTTCGTATGTGTCAAGGTAGGGGAAAATTGAGTCAATGTGAATTTTTAGCATGTCCAGTAAATCTCAACATGTGTTGGGTATATGTTGTTTAGGAAGTCAGTCTAGATGATGTAAGGTATATGAAAGATTTTACTTTTCATTTGACAGTCTTAAAAAAATAATAAGCATTTTTGTACATCATAAAAAGTGTATGTGTGTGTGGGGGCACTGTATATGTATATGTGTGGGAGCATTGTATGTAAGTGTGTGTGTGGCAACACTGTATGTATGTTGGGGTGACACTGTATGTGTGTTGGGGCGACATTGTATGTTTATGTGGGGAGCACTGTTTGTGTGTGTGGGGGGATATTGTATGTGTGTGTATTAGATATAATTTATATGCATGTTTGTATGCATTTTGTTTGAGGGGAAAAAAAGTCTTTACTACATATGGTAACATATAATTATTTTTTGTAAGAACCAGTATTTCCCTATATCACCACTCAGAGTTTCATATTTTCATATTCCATCCTTCTAGCACCTCTTATGTGTTTAAATGTACTGTCAGGGCACCTCTTATGTGTTTAAACGTACACTAATCTTATATATATATATATATATATATATATATATATATATATATGTATGTATATTTGTAAAAGGTTTTCATCAGAAGTGTGTAAATAGATACGTTCATACCATTT
>NC_142937.1:73914125-73919125 GCF_046866305.1 Octopus bimaculoides | reverse complement strand
GCTCCTTTTCCCTATGGGGTGCATTACTGCTTTGATTTGGGGCCCAGTTATGCTGAACACACACTATTACGGCTAGAGCAAGAATCTCCCTGTCAAACACTCTGTGAAGGGCATGCCTGCACAGGTAATAGATCCTGCATGTTCCCTTGGTTGAAGAATTTATGGAATTAGCTCTATTTCATTGTTTGCAGGCACATGTGATATGACAGTCTTGGTTGAGTAAAGTCTACATTCTGAGTTGCACCTGAAGACAGAAATGAGAGACAGATGGTGTGCAAAATATGTTTGCATATCAAATTTTACAGTGACAAATTCTTGTGCAATATTAGTGCCATTCCTAATTGGTTTAAAGGCATGAAAGTAGCAACAGCCAAAATAAAAGGAAAATATCCAGCAAGATACAGAAACTGCTGATTTCAAGTTAGAGTATATTTCTCTTGTGAGCATTTAAATACTCAGTTAGCATCGAATATAGCTGCACATTCAAATATTGACATTACAGGATGGCCTGGCCACCAGCTCTTGTTGTTCATGTTTGACAAGTTTTGTTTTCCATCCTGCTGGGTGTCTGTAAAAAAATCAACCATCCTCACCATGATGGCTTAGAGTTGTTGCAGAAAACTCAACTAGGTTATAGGCTGTGTCCAGTTTCATGTTTCTAATAGTACTTCTGAGCAGCTTAACAAAGAAAGAAGCACATACACACACACATACACACATGTAAACAGGCAGATTTTTTTTTTTGTGTGTGTATGTGTGGTGTGAAAGACAAGGAAATACATACATATACACACTCAAAAAACACACGTACATAAATACATCATGCATACATAATACATATGTATATATAACATATATATATATATATATATATATATACATAAATATATATACACACACATATATATGTATATATACACACATTGATATATATACTTACACAAACACACACACACACACATATATACACATACATATATACTTATATATATGTGTGTGGCCTCTTTTCAATTTTTCTCTACCATTTCTACTCACAGAACTTTAGTTGACTTGAGACTATACACCCATGTCAATGTATATATATTTATATTTGTATATATATATATATATATATATATATATATATATATATATATATATATATATATAAACATACATATATATACATATATAAACATACACATATACATAAACATATATATATATATACATATATATATATACACACACACAATATAATATATAAAAATAAACATACACACACACACGCACACACATATGTATATATGCATTATATATATACACAGGCATTGCTGTGTGGTGAGAAGTTTGTGTGCCAACCCCAAGGGTCTGGGTTCAGTCCCACTGTGTGGTACCTTGGGGTCGACCAAAGGTCTTGTGAATGGATTTGGTAGATGGAGACTGAAAAAATGCTGTTGCATATACACATATATGTATACACACAAGCATGTACACGTGTGTGTATATTTGTATCTGTGTTCATCTTGCACCACCGTCTGACAATAAGTGTTGGTTTGTTTCTGTCCTTGTAACTCAGTAGTTCGGCAAAATGACTGGTAACAGGCATACCAGGCTTAAAACAAAAACGTTCTAAAATTCTTCATGGTGGTGTCTCAGAATAGCCACAATCTAATGACTAAAAGAAGTAAAAGATATATATATATATATATATATATATATATATATAATATATATATATATATATATATATATATATATATATATATATATATATATATGTATATATATATGTATATATATATGTATATATATATATATATGTATATATATTATGTATATAGTATATATATATATGTATATGTATATATATATGTATATGATATATATATAATATATATATGTATATATATATATATATGTATATATATATATATATATATGTATATATATATATATATGTATATATATATGTATATATATATATATATATATATATATATATATATATATATATATATGTATATATATATATATATATATATATATATATATGTATATATATATATATATATATATATGTATATATATATATATATGTATATATATATATATATATATATATGTATATATATATATATGTATATATATATATATGTATATATATATATATGTATATATATATATATATATATATATATATATATATATATATATATATATATATATATATATATATTTGGCAGGAATGGCAACAAAAGAAAGAAAGAGACCTCGATATTATGCAAATAGAGGAATTTATCTGTAAAAATATGTGACACTTATTCAGTAGCCATGATAAAACTCTGAGTTTCGGATGCCAGGGTGGGGGGGGTCGACACCAACATCTCTTCAGTTATCCGGCCATTTGAAATTTCCGTGAAAAATGATCGTTAAAGACAAAGGGAAATTACTGTGTAGTGACAGAACGCGTCTAAGACTGCGTATATTATCGCATGCACGCATATATCCATACACGCACGCACATATCTCAATATACGCACACATATATCTACATACATATGTATATACACCTATATATACATATACTATCTATCTATCTATATTATACACACATGCACACACACACACACACACACACACACACACACACACATGTATAAGATTTCAGCAAAGTTGACTCCAACATCGGAGCCAACTTCATGCAAGCATGAAGGCACGCTGACAAGATGCTGCTCCTCTAAATGGAAACCTTACCTGTCATTGTGACTTTGTGACATGGAGCTAAACAGGCCTTGCTATCCACTCAAGGAAACACATGATGAATGATCCACAAGCACTTGAGCAAACTGAGTCCTCAATTTGTTCCATTTGCCAAAAGGTTTGTAAGGCACTAGCAGGCCTCAAGAGACATATTCATGTCGACAGAACATGATTAAGGCTTTATCTTACTGAACTGTCATTTTTCATCCACGATGACAGAATCAATCATGTATATATATATATATATATATATATATATATATATATATGTACATACATACATACATATGTGTGTCTATGTGTGCTTATGGAGGCACGTGGCTTAGTGGTTAGAGTGTTGGACTCTTGACAGATTGTTGTTTCACCTTCTGGACTTGGTGAATTATTGTGTCCTTGAGCAGACCATTTCATTTCATGTTGCTCCAATCCACTCAGATGGCAAAAGTAAGTAATCTTGTGATAGACCTGTGTCCTGTCCAGTGGGGGGATTATATACAACACAGAAACTGGGGAAACCAGCCGAACTAGTCTATATGACACATGAAAAAGCTTTATCCGTTACATATATGTGTACATATGTATATACATATATAGGCATATGTGTATATATATATATATATATATATATATATATGTATATATGTGTGCGTATATATATATGTGTTGATATATATACAGACACACATGTATATACATATAAATGCTTGTGTATATATATGTGTGTGTATATATGTATGTATATGTGCATATATATATGTGTATATGTATATATATATATATTTGTGTGTTCATATATATACAAACATATACACTAGCGTTTTATACTCTAGCATTTAAATGTATGTATAATATATGTATATTTGCAGGTATGTTCAGTCAAACAAATCAACCAAAGTACTTTTGTATATATATATATATATATATATATATATACACACACAAATATATCTATGTGTATCATTGTGAGTATATATATATATATATATATGCACACACACACACACACATATATATGCATTCATATATATACACAGATGTATATATAGTGTATATGAATATATCCATATATAATGTGTGTATATATATTATGTATGTATATATGTATATATATGAAGATATATATATATACACACATATGTAGATATATATACAGAAATATATATATATGTAAACATATATACATACATATATATATAGATAGATATATCTAAATATATATGTAAATATATATTTAGATATATCTAAATATATATATATAGTTGATGTAATAAAAAATTTTTTAACTTTCTTGAGAACATGAAATAATTAATTTTGGATATTGGTTCTCGAGAAGGTGGTGAGCTGAGAGAAAAGTTAGTTCACCAGGCAAAATGCTTAGTGGTATTTCATTCATTTTCGCATTCTTAGTTGAAATTCCACTGAGGTTGACTTTGCCTTTCATCTTTTTGGGGGTCATTGGAATGATTTTCAGTTTAGCATTGTGGGAGATGTAATTGACTTCCCTCATCCCGAAAATTTGAAACCAATATTCATTCTTGAGGCACATTACATAATGCGATAAAGGGCACAATCTAAATATTGAATTGGATAACATGTTTTGGATGGAAAATGTCAAAGTCTCGCAGGTAGCTGTTAACATTTTTATCGAAAAAGGGGTTTATCAGCCCTTTATTTACATGCTATTGTTTACACACACACACACACACACACACACACACACACACACACACACACACACACACACACTCATTCACTCGCATGTGTTTATTTATATATATGTGTGTGTGTATGTATATATGTATGTATGTATGTATGCATGTTATGTATGTATAGGAATATATAGATGTGTGTTTATAAATTGTGCAATGCAGTAGTATTGCTTCCCAGTAAAACCAAGCATATATATATATACGTGTGTATGTATATATATGTATGTATGTATGAATACATAGATTTATGTTTATATATGTGTATATGAATGTGTTTATGTATTTACACACAAGCTCAACGACATATGTATATGCATGAAAATGACCATATATGCACATATATACACTGGATACATATGTGCTTACATATGTATGTGTTTATGGCTGTCTTCATTATGTGTGAGACATTGAATGTAAGTGCAATCAGATTATAGTTGGATGGGTGTGGCTTTTTATTTCCTTGCGAAAGAGACGCAGTGTCTGTCATTGGAAATGCCCTTCAGTGTTCCTCATTTTTAAGAAAAGCATCTGTGACTGTGACAAATTCTA